>NC_072494.1:1260000-1380000 GCF_027574615.1 Eptesicus fuscus | reverse complement strand
GGCCGGTGTGGCTCCGTGGAAATTAACCCGTCATCTTTGACACTGCAACCCTTTCCCCTAAGTCACCCTCTTCTAACTCCAGAAACATCCCAGTGGCAGGAACAGCACGCGCCCCCCAGTTCCGTGTCCCGGGTTCCCTGTGCGGCCCGCGTCGCGTCTCCGTTGCCCTCCGTGGTCTGTCTTCACAGGAAGCTGAGACGGGGACGACATCTCTGAGGCCGCCTTGGTCTCCCGACGACGGACGCACGACTGTGACGGCCTCGCCTCCCGGAAACAGCCTCAGACCCAAGCGGAGCCCCTGTGCTGTTCCCACCAGCAGAGGACAGACGCCCTCGGGGAGCAGGGCGGAGCTGCACGGGGCCTGGCCTTCTGCCCGCAGAGACGCAGGCGACCACCCATCACGAGCCACCCGCTCCCCACCGCCCCAGGCCGAGCGCAGCCCGTCTGCTTCCAGAAGAATCCATCCATCAGCACCCAGAGTCGGGCTCCGAGAAAGCTGCCATTTTACGTCTGGAGAACAGCCTCGGATGCCAGGTCCGAGACGCCAGGAAGGCGGGCAGAACAGCCGGCACGGAGAGCCGTTCCATTCGGACGCCGTTCCAGGCGAGCTTGGGGGTCGCGGGGAGGACACCCATCGGGACCCCAGGGGACGGGGGGGACGGGCGGGCGCACACACACAATCTCAGAGAAAACACATGCCCGTGACTGACAGAGCGAGGGAGCCTAACCCTCCTTCCTCACTGGGGGTTGCTGGGTGTGAGACCTCCCTCCTGGATCTGGGGGGCAGGGGCGGGAGAGAAAGGAGGAAACACCCTCAGGCAGAATAACACGTCCCGGGCGGCGGCCCCAGGCCTGCGAGGCTCCGTGCGCCTGGGGATCTGATGCTCGACGGCCCCTGGAAGGCCCAGGAGGAGGCCGAGCCGGCCTCTGGCCGTGGTGTTTGCACGCCCTTTCCCGAGAAAGATCAATATTTCTCCGGCGCCCGCCCTCGCCCCGTCCTCAAACACTGTACAGGCGAGTGGAGAAGAGGAGTCTGAATCTGAGGGAACCGTTAGCTCAGCGCCTAACCGTGGGCATAAGACACAGCCTGGCCCACGACAAAGACAAACTTCCCATGTGCCCGCTCACCGTGGAGACAGCGCTCACTCCCATCCGTTCTAAATGTGCCGTTTTATACACAGACCTAACTCCGACCTACGTGGCGTGGGCTCCTGCGATGGATGCTCCACGGAGAGGGGTGCTGGCGGGGGAGAGAGGGGCTCCCTCACCCCCACCCCACTTTGGATGTCCCAGGAAAGGCCCCCCCATGGCCTGCTTCTGGTTCCTTTCTCAGGAAGAAGCCAAGCCTCTTTGCAGGGAACACCTGAGAGCGTAAACCTCGCTTCCTGGCCACCCCCCACGAGGGTGAGGCGGGTCTCCCGTGAGGAGAGGAGCGGCGAAGCCCTGCCCCGTCTGAGGGAGGGAAACAGCACAGCCAGCACACGCGGTGCCCAGCCGACCTCAGAGAGGCCGATGGCGCGGAGGCCTCTGACGATAGGGACAGAGGGCGGGGCGGCTTCATCGGCCCCCGAAACCCACGCACGTGCGCTTACCCAGGCCACCGGACACCCCCAGCCTGTCCTGCTCTTCAGCCAGAGGCCTGCCTCTGCGTGCAGGTCTAATCCTCGTGCTGGAGGCCGGTGCACGAATGTGTGCATGTGGGGGGGTGGCCGGGGGCGGGGCCGGCCGGGGCGAGGGGCTGCAGGTGGTTGGCCAGCCAGCCCGCCCCCTGGTCGAACTCCCAGTCGAGGGGACCATTTGCATATTAGCCTTTTATTATATAGGAGAGGGGGTATTATCACGGGAGACGCTTGGAAATTAATTAAAAACCCTGCACTCGGTTTGTTTGGGGAGAAGAGAAACAGCACACAGGGGAATAGCGCCCGACAGCCCTGGTTTTCGTCCACACTTAGACCCCGACAGCGCTGTCCCCGCAGGGCTGTCCTCGTCCGGCGGCCGCGGCGGGGAGCAGGCAGGTTTCCCACGCGAGTGTCTATTGCCGACACTTCCGAGCACCCGCGGGCGGCAGCGGCCAGGCCGGCTCCACCTCGGACCGCCAGCCTCTCTCCCAGCCGAGCTCTTCCTCTTCCCTCCCATCCACCCGCTTTGCCTCCAAACACATATGTTTTTTGGAAGTTCAACAGCAGCCCCTGGTGGAACGCGGCCGCTGGTTCAGGCCGAGCACAATTGTTCCAGAGACTCCACCCAGCCCCTCAGTGGAAGGAAAAGGGGTCCAGGTGTGGGGGACCCACCGAGGCCTGTGCCCCCAGGTCAGAGGGCAGAGCAGCCCCGCAGACAGATGCTGGGCTGGGGGGGGGGGGGGAGGGGTGTCATTCCCGCCAGTCTCGGTGGCTGGAGGTTTTGCTGTTTGTTTGTTTGTTTGTTAATATATGTTTATTGATGTCAGAGAGGAAGGGAGAGAGAGACAGAAACATCAATGATAGAATCATGGATCAGCTGCCTCCTGCACGCCCCCTACTGGGGATGGAGCCCACAACCTGGGCATGTGCCCTGACCTCCTGGTCCATGGGATGATGCTCAATCCACTGGGCCACATGCGGCTCTTTGGCCCCTGGAGTGCTCTAACGCCACTTCTTCAAAACAGACTCGCCCAGGCCGAAACCCGACTTCTGCGCATGGGCCACGAAGTTCCAGTCGCACTGTACGTGCGCGCCCGCACGTGGTATTTTGTGGAAGAGCCACACTCAAGGGGCCAAAGAGCCGCATGTGGCTCGCGAGCCGCGGTTTGCCGACCACTGAGTTAGAGCATTGTCCTGATATGCCAAGGTTGTGGGTTCAAATCCCCGGTCAGGACACATACAAGAATCCACCAATGAATGCGTAAATAAGTGGAACAGCAAATTGATGTTTATCTCTCTCCCTGACCCCTCCCTTCATCTCTCTCCAAAATCAATCAATAATTTTTTTTTTTAAATTCAGAGAGGTTGAGTAATTTGCCCAGCGCCTCACAACTAACCAGAAGCAAAGCTGGGGCCCTTTGATTCTCTCTCATCATTGATGTTTCTATCTCTCCCTCCCTCTCCCTCTCGGAAATCAATAAAAATATATTTAAAACGGAAAAAATAAAAAGAAGAAGCAAACGAAGCTGGGGCCTGGCTGGTGTGGCTCAGTGGTTGAGTGTCGACCTATGAACTAGAAGATCAAGGTTTGATTCCCAGTCAGGGCACATTGCTGGGTTTCGGGCTCCATCCCCAGTGGGGGGCGTTCAGGAGGCAGCCGACCAGTGATTCTCTCTCATCATGAATGTTTCTGTCTCCCTCTCCCTTCCTCTCTGAAATCAATAACAATATATTAAAAAAGAAAGAAGACTGAGATGCCGCCAACAGCCCTGCTGTCGGAGGGTTTGGAGGAGCTGGCCCGGGGAGGACGTGGGGGGAGGAAGGAGGCGCCTTTCTGTGCAGAGAACCCCAGGAAACCCGGACGTCGCCCCAAATCTATTCAGGCTAATAAAGAGTTCCAAAGAAGAGCGAGATGGGAAAGCAATAATTTTCACTTATACTAACAACAATCCGATGGAAATTGTAATGGGGAAAAACAGCCCGCTCTTCACAGGAATTTAAAGGGGGGGGATCATGCAGAGGAAAAGTGGGCAAACAAGCAATTAAGAGAAATATGCAAATAGCCAATTAACATACGAACAGATGTTCAAACTCAATAATAACCAGAAAACTATAAATTAAAACAAGGGGCCATTTTCCCCTTTCTGAGCCTGGAAATATAAAAACATGGAGTAGTGTGCACAGTGAGACAAAATACAAACGTAATGCCTTGCTCGGCCACCAAGTCTCGGTGGTTGAGCTTTGACCTCGGAACCAGGAGGTCACAGTTCAACTCCCGGTCAGGGCACAGGCCCGGGTTGTGAGCTCCATCCCCAGTGTGGGGCGTTCAGGAGGCAGCCGGTCCATGATTCTCTCTCAACATTGATGTTTCTCTCTCCCTCTCCCTTCCTCTCTGAAATCAATACAAATATATCTTTAAAAAGCCTAACCTTCCACATGTCTATGTTACAGCTGCCCTCCCCATGAGAAGCTGTTTTATGTTCAAAATCAGCTCCAGGGTCAGCCCTCCTCCCTTTCCATGAACCATGGCATTCGACAGAGGAAGCGGTTCTTAAAGGAGAAGATGGCGCGCAGCCTAGAGCCCTGAGTGTGGGCTCCTGCCTGCAGCGGGTTGGTTTCCGTTCACTTACCAGCGTGGGGAACAGAGACTGACCAGGGATGCACCATGGGACCTGACTGCCGATCGGGAAGCCACCCACCAGGCTCTGCCCGTGCAGGGCGGATTATCTGCATGAAATCACCTTCAGGAAATGCAGACAATACAAAGGAAAATGTAAAGCCTGTTGCATTATTAGCATAAAATTAAACTCCTTGAATGCATAACGTTCCATGCCCAAAGCATGAACGGATTTTATCCTTAGAGTTCAGAGACCTCCTAATTAATATGCAAAACGGCCTCGTTTTACAAGCAAGTTTGTTGGGTTTTTCCTTCTCAGGAAAGAGCCGGTTCTTTGCTGCAGGAAAATGCTATGAGGTTTGGAAACACAAACTCGTCTACACTAATAATAGAGAATATGCAAATTATCCGTTACAGCGGCACGGCACGAGGAAAGACGCAGGGCTGCACGTGGGAGGGGGTGGCGACGTGGGGGGAGCAGGTGCACCGGCGAGGGGCGGGGCGGGAGCCCGCCCAGACGCGGGCAGAGGGCAGTGGCTCTGGCCTGGGCCGTTGGCAGGGAGGCGCCCACGGGCCCGGGACGGCGTGGTGGACGGTCCGAGGCCTTCTGGGCGGAGGCGCTCCGGCTTCGCGGCGGCAGCAGCTCCCAGGCCACGCGGGCCTCGGCCTCCCTCGCTGGGCCGGGCGTCCCGGGCAGGGAATGGGAGCAGGACGGCGGCGGGAGGCCGGGGAAGGGGGGATGGTGAACACCTGGCTGGGGCTGAGCCCTGGGCTGGGGGTTAAGGCCCCCCCTCCCCGAACGGAAGCTTTAAGAAGGGAGGGAGGGAAGAACTTTATAAAGGAGTCAGTAGAGAGCAGCGTTAAAGAAGGAAAGAGGATGTGTGAGTGAACTGTAGGAGCTATAATGAAAATCAAGTATAGTTGTGTACTGGGGACGGATTTTAAAAGTAGGAGTCAGAAAAGAAAAAAGATAAATGATAGTGAATAATTAGGCAGGTAGATAGGTAGATATTAAAACAGTGGAAGTAAGTAGAGAAGAGTGTATGGGAAAGGTAGGATGAGAGAGAAAGAGGGAGGGAAGAAAAGTTTTAAAGGGGAACCAGTAGAGCTTAAAAGGAGAATGTGAAGAAGGAAGAAATGGGGGAGGGAGCAAAGCAGGTCCGAGGGAGGAAGTGAAGAAAAAAATTAAGGTGGGAAGGAAGGGAAAGGGGAGGGAGGGCAGGGGTAAAGATAAAGGAAAGAAGGAATGTGGGGAGGGAGGGAGGGAAGGAGAAAGACGGGAAGAAGGATGATGGAACAGAAGGAGGAAATAAGGAGGAAAGAAAAGTATATAAATGATGAGTCTATGGGAAAAAGTGTTACATGAAAGAGAGGGAAAAATTGTGTGAGAGGGAGAAGCCAATAAGGAAGTCAAATACAATTGTGTGTGAAGGGGATAAGATTAAAAAAATTTAATAGGGTGACCAGGTCCACAGGGGAGGGCAGTTAGGGGTGACCAGGCTGGCAGGGGAGGGCAGTTAGGGGTGACCAGGTTGGCAGGGGAGGGCAGTTAGGGGGATCAGGCCCACAGGCAGAGTGGTTAGGGCAGGCAGGCAGGTGAGCAGTTAGGAGCCAGAGGTCCCAGATTGCAAGAAAGATGTCCAACTGGCAGTTCCCCGAGGGATCCCAGATTGGAGAGGGTGCAGGTCAGGCTGAGGGACACCCCCCCCCATGCATGAATTTCATGCACTGGGCCTCTACTCTATAATAACAAAAGGGTAATATGCTAATTAGACCGGGCAGCTGAACGACCTTCTGGACGTCATTCCAGACGTCCTTGTAAATGAAGCTGTGGAGTCAGGGGCTGAGGCAGAGGCAGTTATGGGTGATCAGGAAGGCAGGCAAGTGATTAGGGGCAATGAGGCAGGCAGGCCAGTGTTTAGGGGCAATCAGACAGGCAGGTGAGTGTTTAGGGGCATCAGACAGGCAGGCGAGTGGTTAGGGGCATCAGACAGGCAGAGGAGGTTAGGGGCAATCAGCAGGCAGGCAAGTGGTTAGGAGCCAGTGGTTAGGAGCCAGCAGTCCCGGATTACGAGAGGGATGTCTGACTGCGGGATCGGGCCTAAACCAGTAGTCGGACATCCCCCGAGGAGTCTCAGATTGTGGGAGAGTGCAGGCTGGGCTGAGGAACCCCCCCCCCCATGCACGAATTTCATGCACCGGGCCTCTAATATTGATATAAAAGCCAACATGTCTGCTTAGCCCAAAACAATAATGACTAGATGCTGTGAGAATGTGTCTATTTCTTCAGCATGTGTACAGCTACGAGCTGTATGTTTAGCCAAACAATGCCTAGCTTAAGGAGGTTAAGTTTACAAAACGTAAATAGAAAGCATGCCCAGTCCTTCTCTAGAAAGGTCTACCTACTTGTATAATCATTTTTTTAACTTATTAAAAAGAAAGAAAATCCAATAGGAAGAGAAAATCTGGACCTAGTCGTATAAATTTAAGTTGTATGCCTCCAAATTTAATTTCAAAAAGCAGGCTCCTACCCAGCCAGTGTGTCTCAGAACTATGAACCAGGAGGTCACAGTTTGAATCCTAGTCAAGGGCACATGCCCGGGTTGTGGGCTCGGTCCCCACTAGGGGGCGTGCAGGAGGCAGCCGATCAGTGATTCCCTCTCATCATTGCTGTTTCTCTCTCTCTCTCCCTTCCTCTCTGAAATCAATACAAATGTATTTTTTTAAAAAAAGATGTATCTAGTGTGGGTCCACCAACGCTTTCCATCATTCTAAAATCCGAACATTCTAAAAACCAAAATATGGGTGGTGGATTTTGGAGTTTTTTTTTATAATTTACTTGGAGACAAAGGCGATCTGATCTGAACTCATCTGGCATAAAAGTTTAATGTGAAAAATGAGAGGCCATTTATACTCTTTATCTTAATGTGAACATTCATCCATTTCACAGCAAAATAACGATGTTTGATTACAGGATGCTGCCCGCCCCCCATGGGGTGGGGGGGGGCGGAGAAATGTAATATTACAGTGTTTTCTCTTTATTACCTTTCTAAAACCCTAAGAATTCAAAGAAAATCCTTCTAGAACACCTCTGGGCCCCAGAGTTTTAAATGAGACTGTTAACTGCAGCCGAGTCTAGGGCGCGGCGGGAAACAGGGGCGAGAGACCATCCGGGGACCCCAATAGTCCTGGCCGGAACAGTGAGACCCCGAGGAACCGCGGCAGCCCCGCCGAGGGGGCCAATGGGAGGATAGAAGAATCGCGGGAACTGGACGTGGCAGCTCCCCGGACGCAGGAGAGAGGGGGGGTCAGGCGGTCCACGATCACTCCTGGGGGCTCGGGTAGTTCCGGTGACAGCACCGACCGCGGAACCGGGACGGACCGGACCGAGTCTGCCCCGTCCCACTGGCCACGAGGCGTTGGCAGAGCCCTGGGCCGTGGAGGGAGGACAGGTGGAGTCGGGAGCCGGCCGGCACCGGGCCGCACGCTGAGGCCCAGCGCCGTGGAGGGAGCAGCATTCCGGAAGCCCCTCCTCGCCTGCCTTCGGGGTGCCACTGGCCAACACTGAGCGGAGAAAGCACCAGCGTGGGGCTCAGGAGAGACGCCCCAGAGCGAGGGAGCTCACGTTACAAACATCAGTGCGTGTCCTGGAGTCACGCTGTCCCCTCTGCGCCGGGGGGAGCACGCCTTTCGGCTCAGCCCGTCACCGCGGCCGGGCCCCCTCGAGAGCAGCGGCCGGGCCAGAGCCGACGCGGTTGTCGGCGTCGGCGTGTGTGGAAGCGGCGTCTGTCTCCCGGTGCCGCCGCGTTCCTGTGGACGTTGCTGTTCGGCGGGCGGAGCCTGGGAGGAGCAGGCCGCGGGGTTCAGCAGGTGAATGTGACCTGCGGGGCACAGGCTTCACCCCAACAGGGACCCTGCCGCCGGTGTGTGTCCTGAGAGGCGTGACGGCGACCTTTCCGTGTGGACTTGGCTGGCCACGCGTGGCCTCACGTCACTCGGGTGCTCCTGGGAGGGCGTCTGGAGTGAGGTGTAGGTCAGTCAGTGGACTCGGAGGAAAGCAGGTTGCCCTCCAGGCGTGGGTGGGCCTCGTCCAATCAGCCGAAGGCGTGACTGGAACCAGAGACGGATCTCCTGCCAGGAGGAGGCGTTGTGCCAGGGCAGGGCCTTCAGCTCCGGGCCGCCCGGGCTCCCCCGGGCCAGCCTCCTGCCCAGCCTCCTGCCCAGCCTCCTGCCCACTCTGACGTCTGGGCTCTGCCGGCCTCCATCCTCACCACAGCCCACGCCTTCGCAGCAATCAATACACGTCTCGTTGGCTGTTTCTCCGGGAAACGCTGACTACACCGGAGTGGGAGGAGTAAAGCAACGCCCCTCAGACCTAAAGAAACGGAAACCTGTGACCCTGATTGTTTGGGAAAAGCAAGTTAGTAAAAAATAAAAATAAAAAAGATGGGAAGCAAACTGACTGAGGCTTTATGAGCTGAAAGGACAAAGTCTTTTTTATTTCGAAGGACTGTCTAGTCCTGTGATTGGTTAGCAAGCGCTGTGATGGTCAGGCCCACAGAAGCCACCGTAACTTCAATCCCACTGAGCTCTTTGGTTGGCATTTAACCTCACGACTGATGCAACGCTACAGAAGTCAGTGTGATGTTTTTCTTAACGTGCACCTGGGAACATCAGACATCCTATAGTAAAGAGCTGACATGCAAATTGACCCTCACGCCCTCGTACAAGATGGCCACCCCTATGTGGCTGGCAAGGGGAGGGTAGTTGGGGGGGACCCAGGCCTGCAGGCGAGGGCAGTTGGGGGAAGCAGGCCAGCAGGGAGGGCAGTTAGGGGCAACCAGGCCAGTAGGGGAAGGCAGTTGGAGGGGACCAGGGCTGCAGGAGAGGGCAGTTGCAGGGGGACCAGGCCTGCAGGAGAGGGCAAGTGGAGTTGACCAGGCCTGCAGGGGAGGGCAATTGGGGGAGACTGGGCCTGCAGGGGAGGGCAGTTGGGGGGACCGGGCCAGCAGGGGAGAAATGTTTGGGGCGATCGGGCCAGCAGGGGAGGGCAGTTGTGAGGGGACCAGACCTGCAGGAGAGGACAGTTGTGGGGACCGGGCCAGCAGGGGAGGGCAGTTGGGGGGACCGGGCCAGCAGGGGAGGGCAATTGGGGGGGACAGGGCCAGCAGGGGAGGGCAGTTGGGGGGACCGGGCCAGCAGGGGAGGGCAATTGGGGGGGACAGGGCCAGCAGGGGAGGGCAGTTGGTGGTGACCAGGCCTGCAGGGGAGGGCAGTTGGGGGGGACAGGGCCAGCAGGGGAGGGCAGTTGGTGGGGACCAGGCCTGCAGGGGAGGGCAGTTGGGGGGGACAGGGCCAGCAGGGGAGGGCAGTTGGTGGGGACCAGGCCTGCAGAGGGCAGTTGGGGGTGATCAGGCCTACAGGGGAAGGCAGTTAGGGGCAATCATGATGGCAGGGGAGTGGTTAGGTATCAATCAGGCTGGCAGGGGAGTGGTTAGGGGTGATCAGGCTGGCAGGCAGAAGCAGTTAGGGGCAATCAGGAAGGCAGGCAGCTGAACAGTTGGGAGCCAGCAGTCCTGGATTGTGAGAGGGATGTCCAACTGCCCGTTTAGGCCCAATCCCGTCTGACTGCCCGTTTAGGCCTGATCCTGCCAGGCAGTTGGACATCCCTCAATGGGTCCCAGATTGGAGAGGGTGCAGGCTGGGCTAAGGGACACCCCCCATTCCCGTGCACAAATTTCGTGCACTGGGCCTCTAGTTATGTATAAAAACAACAACCTGGGTGTCTTAACCGTGTAATAGTCCACTAACAGAATCGGCTTTTGTTCCTGAAGATAGGATGGTGTCTCCCATTTTGCCTCACAGACACTTTAAAATCATTCCTATGTGAGTGCTTCCAGGTGTCCACCCCCAAAATCCAACAACAAAAATGAACAAACGCAGCTGTTAAAAAAAAACATGCCGACTTCCGTTTTATTTCACCAGCCCCAGGACCAACTCGGAGAACAGCGCCTCGAGTCCTGCAGTTTCAAACTCCTTCTGCAGCTCGTCCAGCGATGAAAACTCTTTGACTTCAAATGCCAGGAACCTGCGGCACGAGAGACCGGGAATAAGCCCGGACGCTCGGAGGGTAACCACCGGCCCGCGATGGCGCTCGCGATGGCGCCGCCGTACCTGGTGTGTCCCGGCTGCGCCCTGGCCTCCCACAGCACGCTGGCCATCCTCTCTCTGCACCTCTTCCCACTCGAGTCCACGTCGACCTTGGAGGTTCTCTGAAGCACCAGGTACTCCTGCGGGACAAGCAGGAAGTTATCTGCGGGCGTCTTGAGCTCTGGGCCCCAGGTTTTCTTTTCTTTGTTTAAAAAAATTTTTTTTAATGATTTCAGAGAGGAAGAGAGAGAGAGAAACATCAGTGATGAGAGAGAACCATGGATCGGCTGCCTCCTGCACGCCCCCCGCTGGGGGATCAAGCCTGCAACCCAGGCCTGTGCCCTGACTGTGAACCGAACCCTGACCTCCTGGTTCATAGGTCAACACTCACCCACGGAGCCTCGCTGGCCGGGCTGGGCCTGGACCCCAAGTTTGCAAGTAGCCAGGCACCTGCAGGCTGAGCTCCCGGTCTCCATGGGAACCAGGTGGGGGGGGTGCGCGTGTGTTTGCACACGGGGTGGTGTGACGGGCCGGCCGGGGACCAGAGGTCAGAGGGTCAGAGGGAGGCCGTCTCAGCTTCATCCCAGCCTGGGCCGCCTGCCCGCTGGGCCCTGGGCTGGTGGCCCACGCGCTCCGGGCCTCAGGAGCCTGCCCCCTGCTGACCGGGGAGATCTCCTGACGCAGCGAGTCCGCACAGGCCACGCGCGGACGGCACGAGCCACGGGCGCTACTGCTGTTGCTGCGCCAGCGTCTGCATGGCGTCCCCAGGTGCCCGGCGTCCCCAGGTGCCCGGCGCCCGCCTCTGCTAACAGGCGGCGTCGGTGACGTGCCGCACCGGCTCCAAGCGGGGGCCCAGCACCTGCGACTCTCAGCCCTCACCCACGACCTCTAATGACCTGCCGGGCTTGCTGACATTAGACGGCCTATCAGGGACCGGTGGTGAACAAGGAAGAACTCCCGCCCCGGCCGGTTTGGTTCAGGTCAAGGGCACGTCCCTCGGCTGCAGGTTCGTTCCTGGCCGGTCAGGGCACCTGCAGGAGACAACCAATCCATGTGCCTCTCTCACACTGACCTCTCTCTCTCTCTCTCTCTCCCTCTCTCTCCCTCTCTCTCTCTCTCTCTCTCTCTCTCTCTCTGTCAATGGAAAAAATACCCGCAGGTGAGGATTTTTTAAAAAAGAAATAACCCCTTAAAAAGTGCAATTTCTCTGCAGCCACGCTCCAGCCACAAGAGTTAACACTTGTTAATGAACCGGAGGGTCCAGTCTCACATCCGAAAGCAGCCGCCTTCCCCGGACGCCGGGCGCCGTAAGGAAAGACCGGAGCCTCTGGGGGAACATGAGCCAGGAACGTGCCTGCGTGCCTCCTGCCGCGTGTCTTCCCGGAAGGCTCCGTGTTCTCCATCTCTGAGACACCGCCTCCCCGTGCGTGGTTCCCGGGTCAGACCCCGCCCAGGGCCCGCATTAAACTTGAATGACGCTACGTGCTATGCCCCCCACCCCCACCCCCCACCCCCCGTGCAGCACGAAGCTGGTTCACCAGACGCCAGACAACTTGGTGGCGAGAGCCCTGCTGGGAAAGGCTCGGAGTTAGTCCCCAAATCCGTAGGCTCACAGGCGGTGCAAGCTCCGGCTCTGATCACCCCGCCTGAGCGGCTCCCGGAGAGGTGAGCTGTGACGGGCCCTTTCCCAGCAGGAACAGGTCAGGCGAGTTCTGCAGGCGGAAAGCTAACATGAGCCCTAAGGCTGCCCCCACCACCACCACCTCCGCAGAGGACCAGCTCACAGGACCTCGAGGTTAGGAGATCGGGCTCCTCCTTCAGGTTCTACGGGGGTGAGCGTCCACCTCTGAACCAGGAGGTCAGGGTTCGATTCCCGGTCAGGGCTCGGGCCCGGGTTGCGGGCTCCATCCCCAGTGGAGGGCGTGCAGGAGGCAGCCGATCCATGATTCTCTCTCATCACTGATGTTTCTGTCTCCCTTCCTCTCTGGAAGGAATAAAACTATAAATACTTTAAAAAACAAACAAACAGCCAAGACCGGTGTGGCTCAGTGGATAGAGCGTCGGCCTGCAGACTGAAGGGTCCCGGGTTCGATTCTGGTCAGGGGCATGTGCCTTGGTTGCGGGCACATCCCCAGTGGGGGGGGGGGGGGGTGTGGGAGGCGGCTGATCGATGTTTCTCTCCCATCCATGTTTCTGACTCTCTATCCCTCTCCCTTCCTCTCTGTAAAAAATCAATCAATAAAAAATATATTTAAAAAAAAACAAACAAAAACAACGTGTGAGCACCTTGACGCGGTCCCTGTGTCCTTGCAGGAGAAGCAGGATGACTTTGCCCGTGAACAGGAGCCTCCCGGCCAGGCCCAGGGCGGACGCCCACTGCCGCACCGTCCTCACGTATCTGGTCTTGGCTCTCATGTGGTCCAGGTGCAGGAGGGTCATCCAGGGCCCCTCGGCCTCCGCGGCGCTCGCCGCAGCGCACGGGCCAGAGCCAGCTCCCGGCCCCGGCGGGGCGAGGAGGTGCCTGAGGTTCTGCTGGGCCCAGAGAACCAGCTGGTGGACCATCGGTTCCGGCAGAAAGCCCTGGGCCTGCTCCAGCAGCTTGTCCCTCACGGCCGCGCACTGGGCCCTGGTCAGGCGCTCGGAGCCGACGGAGACGCCCGGCAGGCACGCGGGGTAGGCGGCCGGCAGGTGGAACACCAGCTCTAGGGGGGTGTCCGCCCCCGACGGGCCTTCGGCTGTGGTGAGGACTCTGCACACGGTGCCCTGGGTCTCTGGAAGGCACCGGAGACACGGGTTAGCTGCACGGCACCGATCGCAATGCCACACCCACCCGGCCGGGGAGAACCTGTGTTTCTCAGGTGAAAACTGGGTTCTGTTCGGAAGAGACGCATGGAAGTGGGGTCACGCCCGTCTCTTTCCGCGCCTCCTCCCCCGCCCGGTCTCAGGGAGCGCAGTGCAGGGCCCGCACGCGCCATCCGGAGCCTGGTGGCCGCCCGTCCAGCCTGAGCACCGTCATCTCTGCGGGACAGAGCTAAGGAGCCTCTAAAGCTTCGGGCCTCCAGGCGGTGACCCGCGAGACCTGGCACCTGGGCGGCCTGCACGGCGCAAGGAGGGGCCGAGACCCGACGCAGGCTCCCCGGACACCCGTGCACGGGGCTCACGTAACCTGTGCCAGGAGTGATGGTTCCTATCCGCGAACGGCGCCCCAGGAACTCCCAGCACCACCGGCCCGGCCACGCTGAATGCCCACCCTCGGGTGGCAGCCCGGGCCACCTCGTACCCCGAAGGCCCGCGTCACGGTGCCCTCCTGCCTCCAGGGCAGCAAGGCCAGGAGGCACCGGCGGCTCAGAATGTCCGGCAGCCCCTGGCCCAGGCTGCGGGGGCCGTGGAGGGGCCAGCAGCCCCGCGGGGTTAGGGAGTCCCCACCTCACCCTCCGCCCCCGCTGTGACCACCCCGCGCCCCCTTCCATCCCTGACTGTTCTCCTCTCCCAGCAACACCCTGTCCTGGGCGGCTACCCGGCATTCCTCTGTAATTCAATTACCACTGACGGGAGAGCCAGATTAAATTAATCAGGAGGCCTGGCTCCAGAGTCACGCTTAATTAAACAGCAGCAGAGCTCGGTGTTCCGGAAGTCAGGAAGCGGCGCCTCCTTCGACACCCACTTTCTGGGGTTTGCTCTGCGCCCTCGGCGGTGGCTTTGGCTCAGCGGGTGGTCACCCCCGGCCCCACCCCTGGGCCTGCTTCAGCGGTGGTGGGGGTCACGGTCCCTTTCCCCAGCATACCCCCAGCTGAGCCAGAGCGCCCTGCCGGCCGGAGGCAGGAGCTGGCACATCCGACGGCCTCTGAGCCCGGCCGGCGTGGCGCAGGGGTTGAGCACCCGAGCGAGCAGCGGGAACTAAGAGGGGGTGGGTCCGATTCCCGGTCAGGGCACAGGCCTGGGTGCAGGCTCCATCCCCAGTGGGGGTGCGTGCAGGAGGCGGCCGATCCAAGATGTTTCTCTCTCATCGATGTTTCTCTCTCTCCCTCTCCCTTCCTCTCTCTCTAAAGACCAATAAAAACATATTCAAAAAAAAAAAAGAAAGAAATCCGATGGCCCCTGCCGATAGGCTGCCTCAGGCGAAGCGATTGCCGTGGAGACAGGGCGTGAGGGTGAACTGGGGTGCCGCCCATCAGAACGGGGTGACCAGGGGTGATGAGGAGGGAGGACCTGAATCAACCGTGAGAGGAGCCGAGCACACGGCCGTGGAGGCGGGAGAGCAGCGGCTCCTCACACACCGCCCGGCACATCCTGTGCGGCCCTCGGCTCAGCCGTGTACACGGGGAAGCCAGCTGGACCAGGAGCTGCCGCGGAAAAGCAGGCGAATCCACCGGAAAATGTCCGTGTCTGCAAGGGCAGCGAAAAGGGAACGTCCCGCAGCCTCCCCTCTCCTCCCCGCAGTGCAGCCACCGCTGCGGAACAGAGGCCGCGGCGGGACAGAGGGAGTCTGAGCTGCCCCCATGCCGGCCGCCAGGACTTTCTAGACGGTAAGCTCCAGAGGACGCGGTGCGTGCGCCCAGGGATCAACACGTGTGGGCTGAACAAGGAACGCGCCCCGGAGCCCACGACGGACGCCTTTCCGGGGGCTGGACGGCGCGTAAGAAAAGCCATCAGCTTGGAGACGTAACAGAGCGAGCGCTGCCCGAATTCAAAAACCAAGCAAACAGCCCTGGCCCGGTGGCTCAGTGGGTAGAGCGTCCGCCTGCGGACTGAAAGGTTCCGGGTTCGATTCCGGTCAAGGGCACGTACCTCCTCATACCTCGGTTGCAGGCTCCTCCCCGGCCTGGGCCCTGGTCGGGGCATGAGCAGGAGGCAACCCATCGATGTGTTTCTCTCACATCCGTCTCTCCCTCTCTCTTCCACTCTCTCTAAAAACCAATGGAAAAAATATTATTGGGTGAGGATTAAGAACAAAAAAGAAAATGAAGCATACATTTACTGACCACCTACTATGTGCAGGTGGTTACAAAGCTACAGAGTCCCTGCCCTCAAGCTCCCGGAGACAAGCACACACGTACAGAGGACACGGGCCTGGCGCTCACCAGGCGCACCCCGCAATGCGACCGGGGCCTGATCCAGACCAGGGCAGTGGTTCCCAACGTGGGGCACCCCCCCCCCCCCCCGGGGGGCAATGTGATGTTTAAGGGGGGCAGTTGGAGGAGGAGTTACTCACAGTGAAGTTTTTGCATTTCCGATGGTTCTAGGGGCCTCATATATAAATATGTAAATATGTATTGTGACACATGGATGCGTTTCAGCTCTCTACTATGTCTTGAAACTTTGCTATATTTTCATATCACTTCATAGGATCATTATTTTTTTAACAAGTTCGGGGACCTCTAGGCTTCCTCCACGTGAGCAGCAGGTCACTTTGTGAATAAGAAGTCTATGGGGGGGGCATCAGGATGTTAGCGACGCTGGGGGGGGGGGCATTGAAGGTTGGGGGCCCCTGGGCTAGGGCTCAGGACACGCCCCTTTTTAAGGTGAAGCTGGAGAGTGAGTGCGGCGGCCCAGGGGAGCGCACTCCAGGGGGGCCCCCACCTTCCCCCCCCACCACCCCCCACCGCCCCCCCCCCCCCGCGAGCACCGGGGCTGAGTGCGCCCCGAGTTTGGGGAGCAGGGCGGGCACATGGGGCGCGGATGGCCGGGACCCGCCGGAGGGGGCGCCCGAGCCGGGGCCTCCGATCGCCCGCTCCCAGCCGGGGAGCGACGCCGGCCACGCTCGGGGGGTCGGGGGGCGGCCCCCCACTCCCGCAGCCCCTCCAGCTCCGGCGGTCACCTGAGCGGCTGAGCACCTCCCACTCGCCGGGGCCGCAGAAGATCGCCTCCAGCGCCGCCAGCTCCTCCCGCGCCGGCCCCGCCATCCGCCTCCGCGCCGCCCCTTCCGCCCGCGCAGCCGGCCCGCGGCCACCGGGGGGCGCGCGCGTCTTCGCAGCGCGGGGCGGGCGGGAGGGGCCCGCGGTCCGCCCAGCCCCGGCCTCCGGCCTCCCGCCTCCCTCCCTCCCTCCCCGGGCCCAGGGGCCGGGCTCTCCTGCCCGAGGCGCCGCCCCGCCGAGCCCGCCCGCCCGCCCCGGCCCGACCGGACCCGGTGCGGGAGGAGGGCCCGGGCGAAGGGGCCTTGGGTGGGAGGAGAGGCGAGCGGGGACGTGCAGGCGGCGTGGGGCTCACACCGGAGCCGGGCGGGGGAGAGGGGACCCCGCGCCCTCCGGGCCTCCCCGGAGCGGACCCTCCGCAGCCCCCGCGGAAGGCGGGCGGTGCCGGCCCGGCCCCTGGGGGTCACCGCCTGGCCCGGCTCTGCGCCAAGGTCCCCCCTCCCCCCCCCGCGGACCCGTCCTCGGCCTTTGGGGCGCAATCAAGTGCGTAAAGGCCGCAAACGCCGGCTCTTCAATAATTAATGTGCGGACTCAGCGGGACCGAGCTCAGGGGGAGGCGGTGGCCCCGGGACCCAGCACTGAGTTCGGGAACGTGAGCCCTCGGACCGGACCCGGACCGGACCGGGCAGGACCGGGCAGGGATTCGCAGTCCTGTTCCAGCTGGGCCTCCAGAGCGAGCTACAGACCCTGCAGGCCGCCCTGGCCACCTGCCCGGCCTGGCCAAGCCTTTGTTTGTTTGTTTGTTTGTTTTGTTTTAATTGGCTTTTAGAGGAGAGAAACCTCCCGAGAGCCTCCCGCAGGCCCTGCTCCCCGGGATGGAGCCCCCTCCCCCTCCTCCCCATCCCCCCCCACACACCCCACACACACACACACACCCCCCCACACTCACACCCCACACACACCCACACACACACCCCACACTCACACCCCACACTCACACACACACCCCACACACACACACACACCCCACTCACACATACACACACACACACACACACACACACACACGCTGTCCTGATGGGAATGGAACCAGCAAGCGGGCCACACCTGCCCGCAGAACCTTTTGGGTTTGTTTGTTTGTTTGTGTGGTTGTCGGTGTGTCTTAGAGTTTCTTTTTAAAAAGGAAGGAACATTTTGAGCGGCAAGCGGGGACTTAGACGGCTGCACAGTGGCCGGTCCCTGACCTGCCGCTCAGCGGGCGGCTGTGACCCAGGATCCGGTTCCCGCCTCCGCGCCCGCCCGCTGCTGCCAACAAGGGGTGAAGGAGGGAGACGCTGCTTCCAGGGCAGGGAGGCCTCTCGCAGGAGGGAGGCCGCGTGGGTGCCAGCGCCCCGAGCACCCAGAGCCCACTGTGCTGTCTGGGAAAGACAGAGGTTTGCTCACACTCGGAGCCGCCCCGATGGGCCCGCTTGTTCACAATCCTTTACTTTAAACGCCTTCGAGTGTTTCCAATCAGCAGCAGTGGCTGGGGTTCTGGGGTTCGGACAAAGGAACACACTTCCTCCCTAACATTCCCCCAGGCGCCCTGGCCTTGTGGCTCCCGGTTAAAGCGTCCCGCCCACCCACGGGTCTCGGGTGCCGATTACCGATTACGGGTCAGGGCACGCGCCCGGGGGGCGGGCTCCATCCCAGGGAGGGGGACGGAGGGGGCGTGCAGCAGGCAGCTGATCCATGACTCTCATCACTGACGCGTCTCTCCCTCCCTCTCCCTTCCTCTCTGAAACCAATAAACACGCATTTTCAGGAGAAGCAGCGTTATCCTCTGAGATGAAGCAATGCCGGGGTTGCTATTGGGATGTCCCCACGCACACGGCCCCTTTGGTGGTTCTTGTTCTGAACCCCACGCTCCCTCCCAGTCTGTGCCGGGGACCCCCCCTCTACCCGCTGCTCGGCAGGCGGCGCTGACTTCGCTGATGCGTCTGGGGCCTCGGCAGACGCAGACCTCCCTGAGGGTCTCTGCGTGTCCCCGACGCCGGGCACAGTGGCCGGCGTGTGACCGGCCCTGGGCGTGTGCAGCAGGAGCCGAGCCGGAGAGAGCGTGTGGGTCTGGGGTCTGTGGTCGTCCGCCCCATGTGACACGCAGACTCCCGCTGGGCTCCCGTGCGCGTTCACGTGGCCCGTGTTCCATAAGAAGCCGAACGTGTCAGACACCGAGGGCCCTGAGGCCTGCTGCTCCCTCGCGGGGAGCACCCCGCCGCCCAGAACAGACTCTGCGGCGCTGTCGGCGCTGACCGCTGAGCCAGCTGATCTGACCGCCCAGCCCGGGCTGTCCGGCTGCTGGAGAGCATGTAGCAGGCGTGGTCTCACATGTCCCCGTCATGTGGAAAGCCTTCCAAACTCTGCAGGATCGCGAAGTCGTAGCTGCACCGTCTCTGTCTGTCGTCCTGGCTACTGCACTGACCTCAGTGTTCAAGTGACTTTTCCCGATGGAACCCACATCTCCAATCGTTACCCCAAATTTCCCCTCATCATTGAGCAAGGAATGGAAATAGCACATTCTATTATGCCTTTAGGCCCCATGAGCCGGCACAGCAATGCCTCCAGGCGCAGGAGCAGCTGCATAAAGAGAGAGAGCGGTTAATAGGGAGAAGATGAGCGAGCTGACACCAGGGGCGTCCTCGGAGCTGCGTGCGTCTCTGAGTCAGACAGGCCCTGCTCGGGTTTGGTCCTACACACGGAGCCTGGTGTGAAAGCTGCCCGCTTCCCCAGCACCATCCCAACACGCCCCCGTGCGGGCGGCTCCCTCCGACGCCGGGAGGGCGGCCTGCGGCTGCACGGACAGGACGGCTCAGCTCCGCGGGCCTTGTCCTTGGGGGAACCCCGGGGGAGCCATCTGCCGGCAAGTTTGTTTAGAAAAGAGATGGGGCGCCAGTGAGTTGGCAGATGAAAGAGCAGGGCTCCCTCAGGCTGCCCCCCCCCCCCCCCCCCCCCCCGTGACCGCAGCCAGCTCCCCTGGGTCCCAGGGAGACGCGCAGGGAACGCCCACAGCGGCTCCGGGTCGGACGCTCTGATCGCTAAACCGGTTTAAGGACTGAGAGAAGCTACAGACGTGTCCCAGTAAAGCCATCACACGACCCGCTTCGGGGCGTGTTGTGAACAGGCGCTCGTAAATGTACAGGCCTTCCTGCCGCCTCTGCACACGGGTGGTTTGTCTGGTGCTGTTAGAGCTTCCTGCGATGCTTGCCTTTCAAAAAAGATCAATATTTTTATTGATCGAAGAGGAAGGGAGAGAGAGAGAGAGAGAAACATCCATGATGAGAGAATCATGGATCAGCTGCCTCCTGCACGCCGCACACTGGGGATGGAGCCCACAACCCGGGCCTGTGCCCTGACCGGGAATCGAACCCTGACCTCCTGGTTCCTAGGTTGATGAGCCACACCGGCCGGGCCGAACATTAATTTTAATCGTGTCTTTTGGGACGTGTTTATTTCCCTTAGAAAGGAAACAACAAACATGAATCATGCAACACCCTCCCCCACAGATCGCCACGCAGGCCGCTTCTGCGCGTGGGGCGGGCGGGCGGCACGGAGCCAGGGGCGGTGGGCGAAGAGCTGCTCTCAGGCGGAGCGCGGCCCGGGCGGCCCGTGGAGAGCTGCACCAGCGCGGGGCCGCCGGCACCCTCGGAGAGCCGCCGAGGTTTTGCACCGACCCGGCACCGCGCTGCGGGCTGAACAAAGGCAAACAAGACGGATTTGGAAGCTCTGAGACGAGAGAACGCAGACTCCAGGGACCCACGCTCCTCGGCACTGCGTTCCCCCCAGAAGCCGAGCGGCCTCGGGCGCAGCGGGCGGCAGCGCCTGCGCTTTAGTTGGTTTTCGTTCCTTCTCAATGTTTTGTAAGAATTTTTCGTTTTTCTAGACCCGTGGTCGGCAAACTGCGGCTCGCGAGCCACATGCGGCTCTCTGGCCCCTTGAGTGTGGCTCTTCCACAAAACACCACGGCCTGGGCGAGTCTATGTTGAAGAAGTGGCGTTAGAAGAAGTTTACGTTTAAAAAATGTGGCTCTCCAAAGAAATGTCCATCGTTGTCCTGTTGACGTTTGGCTCTGCTGACTGATGAGTTTGCCGACCGCTGTGAGACATCCCAAGGGCAGGCTGCGACTCACCGTGCTCTACAAGCATTGGGAGAGTCGCTTGAAAACGCGTGCCAAGCTGCTTTTTATTTTCAATAACCGTTTTAACAGGAGTTGCGAGCACCCAATGCCCCATAGAACCGTTGACACTAGTCCGTGTGGTCACAATACCTCACACGTACAATTCCAGGAAGGCCTGTCGCTTCGGCAATGAGGCGCTCGCTCGGTCACTGTCATGCCGTCTCTATAGCTCCGGGGGGGGGGGGGGGGGGGGCGGCCGTCACCCCACGGCGAGGCCCGGGGAGCGGCTCGCAGTTCGCAGTTCGAAGTCTCCTCCCTCCAGGCCTCCTGTCCGCAGACACACGCAGCATCCGCGTCGGATGTGGCCTCGGAGGCCCGGAGGCCGGGAGGGAACGGCAGAGGGCAGTTGGAGGCACCGACACCCTACCTGCGCCGGCCCTGGCGCTGCCCCCGAGCGGAGCGGACGGGGTTTCGGCTGAAAGAGCGGCCGCGACGGGCCGGCCGGCCGGTGGAGCCCTGCGCTTCGTGCGAGGGCGGTGACCACCTGCGTCCGGGAACCACAGGGGCACTCAGAGTCACAAATACGTACGGCAAGTTTTCTCTCTCCACAGGAGCTCATTTCCAAACTGGTTTTCTAATATAAGTGTTTTCCTTTAAAAAAAAAAAAAGGGGGGGGGGGGTGTTTCCTTGCCAAAGAGCAAGAAAAGAACAAGAGAAAACCAGTTTCCACTCCCCATGCTGAGTGCTGTGACTGAGCACATGTTCGCGTCACGGGAGTAGCTTTAAAAACAAGTCCCTAGAGCTCACACGGCCTCACGTCTTTCAGCAATAAGCCAGACCACCTCACGTTATCCTGTGGTGACGGACCGAGATTCAATCTCTTCTTCAGATGTCCTCACACTTGAACCCAGGCCAGCCCCATCCAGCCCCATCCAGCCCCAAAGCCTCCCGCTCCAGCCGCCCCTCCGCCTCAGGTGCGTGGAAAGGAGCCGACTGGGAAGGCCTGGAGCTCTGGGTTGGGGTTCCGTAAGGGCCAGTATTCACGCCGGTGACGTCGAGTTTCTGCTGTCCTGGGGCAGGAACACAGGACAGTCGAGCCCTCGAGGGGAACACACAGAGGCCACGAGGGCGGGCGCGGGCGGTCTGTCTGGCTGCCAGAACCAACGCCAACACCCGAGATGAACAGAACAGGGAGCCACGTCCCAGCCCCTGGCCAGGCTCCGCCGCCGGCTGGGTCAGGAGGGAGCGGAGGAGCTGAGGGGGCCCCTGCCCTCAGGAAGGAGGGGCGTTCAGAGCTGGTCACAGGAGGAGGAGGCCCGCCTTGGAGCAGGACGGACACGCCCCTAAGACGCGGGCACTGCTGCTCGTGGGCTCTGAACGCCCGGCTCCTCGTGCCAATGAAAACGACTTGTTTTTCACGGAGATGCACAGGGGAGCCGGGACGGCAGGGCGGACGCTGCTTCTCGGGGGCCCCCCGCGGGCCGCGCGGCACCTGCCGTGCACTTGGGAGGCGGCCCTCGTGGCTCCAGGAGCTCGGCAGACCCGCCTCGCACCCACCGCGCAGCAGGACGGGCGGTGGCCTGACAAGACGCTGAAAGGAGAAGACAGCGACGCCCGGAGGACCCGCACACGCAGGGAGCGCTCCCCACGCCTGCACCACCCACCGGCCGAGCGCCGGGAGGGCTCCGCCCTGAGGAAGTGCCGCATCCGAGGGACGGCCTCAGGAAAGGGCACTGGGCCCGGGAGGCGCGGCCGCGCAGGCAGGCGTGCGGTGCAGATGCTGAGCCGTGTCCGCGTTCACAGCAGGTCCATCTCCCCGCAGACGGGGACGGGAAGGCCGGCGCGGGGCGGGGAAAATGCCGAGGCAGGTCTGGGGGCCTGGAAAGATCCACCACGCCACTTTAACCTTTTATTCAGACCTTCGCGCTGCCTCCATGCTTATGATGCACAGGAAAACCAAGAAAGAAGCCTTGGGATTAAAAACAAAATTTTAGTTTCTCTTTCCTACAGGTAAAAATTTAAAGAGAGAGAGAGGAGGAGGGAGGGAGGGAGACACTGGAACCCCGGGTGAGGTGTGTAATCGACACGGAAGCAGGAGAACGTGCCGGGATCCACCCGCCGGGCCCCGCGGTCCACGCTCAGTCCAGCTTCCCGTTGCGAAGGCCGCTGGCGGCTTTCTCGTGCCTCATGAGCGCGATGACGCGCAGGCAGCCCTTGGAGATCTTGACCATCCAGATGACGTTCATCACGTCCAGGACCACGCATGAGCCGACCCAGGAGCACTGCGTCAGCAGCCCCAGCCGGGCGTAGGCCTCGGTGCCCGCCACGGAGAGCATGAAGCCGTAGAAGGACGGGATGGGCAGGATGCGCACCACGAAGAAGGCCAGCGTCATCAGCAGGCCGTTGAGCACGTTGGCCGTGGAGAGCTTGGAGTACTGCAGGGCCTCCAGGAACCACCTGCAACGCGGGGGAGACACCACTGTCCCGGCCGCCGTGGCTCAGGGGACGGAGCGTCGGCCTGCGGACTGAGGGTCCTGGGTTCGATTCCCAGGCAGGGCCCATGCCTGGGCTGTGGGCTCGATCCCCGGGGGGGTAGGGGGGGGGCGTGCCGCTATATACAAACTGAGAAACACGTAGTGAGTGTGTTTTGTTTTTCTTGTGTTTGTTTTTTTAATATATTTGTGTTGATTTCAGAGAGGAAGGAGAGGGAGAGAGAGAATCGTGGGTCGGCTGCCTCCTGCACACGCCCCCCCGCCCCCCGCTGGGAACGGAGCCCACAACCCGGGCCTGTGCCCTGACGGGAATCGAGCCGTGTCGATGTCCGACCACTGAGCCGCGCCGGCCAGGCTCTGCGGTGTCTTTCATTTCCAGCCTCACGTGTTGGTATTGGGAAGGGGTGAGGCTCGCTTGCAGGGAGAGAAAGAAGGAAAGCGAGGGACGAGGATGGGAGAGGAAAGAGGCCCGGAGCTGGGGCCTGGGGGCTGGGCGCCCCGGGCGGGGGCGGGGGCTGGCCAGGGGCTGCGGGCTGGACACGGAGAGCCGAGCGGGTGGGGAGAGCTTCGCCGCGGCCGTGAGCACAAGCAGGGCCTTTGTTGGGGCCTTGGAGAGCGTCCAGCAGGAGTCTGAGGCGGAGCTGCGCCCGGCGGACCCAGAGGAACATTAACTCCGGAGGCGCCGCGGCCGCCCCGCAGCAGTGTGGGTTGAAACGGAGATAAACCAGCACCAGAGAAGCAGACAGACTGCCAGGAGGCGTCCGTCCAGCGGAGGGGTGGGCGCCTGTCGCGCTGACGAGCACAGAGAGGGCCCGGCCCGGAGGGGGGTCCCCGCGGGGCACACCAGGGCTGCGTCCTGAGGAACGGGGGCCAGCAGCCCCCAGGCCGTGGACGCGCTGGGTGGGAAGGGGTCTGGGAGGGAAGAAGCGGCACAAAGAGAGGACGGCGCCGCCCGCCCGGCTCTGTCCCCGCAGCGCCCGCGGCTGACGCCCGGGCGCGGGAGCCACGGGGCTGGAGCGGGCGCTCACGCGTTCGTCTGTGTTCCAGGCACTCAGCGCGGACGATGACGGGGGAGGGAGGGACGGACGACGGCCGGCGGGGAGACACGCTCCCCGAGAGGCCAGGCGGCGACGCCGTGACGGGCTGGGAGGCCGCCCCGGGCGCAGGCAGCCTGGCGCACACGGGACTCACTTGTGAAAGTGGGCGCTGCGTGGGGGTCATCACGCCTGTCCACACGCTCGTTTCCACCCGGAGCTCTGGGGCCTGGGAGACAATCCCCCCCCCCCGCCCGCTGCCAACCCACCGCACAACCTGGCAACACCGTGTCGCCGGGCGCCTACCGCTGGTTCACGCAGGGGCTGGAGAGCTCGGCGAGCAGGCGGAAGTTCGCAATGTACTGCAGCGTGCCGTCTCTCTGGTGAGGAACACGAGACGCGGTCAGGGTGACGTTCTCGCCGGTTTCCCAGCGCGGAGACCACTCGCGAGCCCGCAGCTGCCGTCACGCCCACCTCCACGCCGCGTCTGCCAACGGTTCTCTTCCTGATGGGCCTTAGCGGTCAGCAGGGGCCGCAATATTGTAAAAGACAAAAGCGGCCCGGCCGGCGGGGCTCAGGGGCGGAGCGGCGACCTATGAACCAGGAGGTCACGGCTCGATTCCCGGTCAGGGCACAGGCCCGGGTGGCGGGCTCGTCCCCAGCAGGGAGCATGCAGGAGGCAGCCGGCCCGTGATTCTCTCTCATCACGGATGTTTCTCTCTCTCCCTCTCCCGTCCTCTCTGCAATCAGTAAGAATATAATAACATTAAAAAGGCACGGCTCGCTCTGGCCAACGCGGTGCAGCCAGGTCCCCCGTGGAGAGGTCTGCCTAGAAGGGGACTCCCGGTTGCCATGGTGAGGCGTGGATTAACCCCACGTGCAGCCAGGAAGGTGGACAGACACGACAGCTGCACGGTCCCGCGGGCTTTCAGTGAAAACTCAAGAAACGGGGGGCGTCTGCCTTCGCGTGTGCGCATCCACCACGTGCCCTCAGCCCCCCGTGACGGTGTGGCTCTGTCCACGGGCGGCTGGCACGTCGCAGGGAGGACCCGGACGCGGCTGCAGTTGGTGTGCGGGGCCTGGGGGTCGGGGGTTGGCCTGGGCGTCCCCGGAGCCCCTCCCGCCCCGCGGCCAGGCCGCCGCCCGCACTCACCAGCACTAAGAAGAAGGCGTACAGCGAGGCGCAGTGGTGAATCACGAAGAACTTGTCGCCGATCACGTCCCAGTGCCGAGCGATGACCAGCAGGTCTGCGAGGAGGGAGGGGCGGTCACCCAGGCAGCGCTGCTTCCGCGCCTCTGCCGGTCCCCCCCACCCCCCCCCCCGCGGCTCTGCTCCCCCTCGGGGACCAGGCTGACGGGAAACGCTCTCCGCCGTGGGTCCTGAAGCTGCGCCTCAGATCAGCCATCCCCCGAAGCACAGACCACGGCGTGTGCTCAGCCCGCGAGGAACTTTAAGGGACGTGAGGAGCACGTACCAGAGATGAGGTAGCCGGAAGCAATGGCCACGTTCACTTTCGCCAGCAGCGAGTCGCCCCTGCGAACAGCGGGGAAGCTCCCTTAGCGCTCGGTCACGGGCCACACGACCTCTGACCTCTTCCCGCCGGGACAGAAGCACGCCCCCGGGCCCGGGCTCCAACGGGAATGCCCGCTAACTGCACGAGGAGCAGGTTTCTTCTGTGATTAGCTCAGTTTCAGGAAAACGGTTTTACCAAAAGGCAGCTTTTCATGCGTGTTCTCGTGCGAGTGGTTTGAGAAAGGGCTCGAAGGGGGTTCGGACGCTGACTGGGATGATGTGTGGCTCCTGATTCTGAATCCCAGACTCGCACAACCTCAGGAAATCGTCGCGCCCGCCGACGGGAGACGGCCCCCGTCAGCACCCCCCTGGACGGCGGGCGCGTCCGCTCCTGGTGGGAACGGGCCGGGGCCCTCCTCCGAGCGAGACCCTCCGCGCTCCCGCTAACGCTCCCCGCTCCCCGCTCCGAGAAACAGGCACCGCGCCGGTCCTTCCCCGTCGGGCTTATAAAGCGCACGGCGACGTGCACACAGAGGGCGGCGAGGAACCGCGCAGCCGCGCGTGGGAAAGGCTGGGCAGCGCCCACGTCCGCCCGCACACAGGACCCGGGGGAGCCGGGCCCGGGGCGCGTGGCGGCGTCGAAGAAAACGCAGACACGTCGACCATTATGACGGGCGGACGGCTGATGAGGACAACAGCCGGTCGTGAACCGATTCTCTGTTATGAGATTCACTTCCCGAAGGACTGGTGCCGTGGACAGCGTGTTCATAAAGTAAAAACATAGGAACAGGAAGAAGCGCTGGGCATGGCTGCGGGGAAACCTGGTCAGGGAACTGGACTCACTGAGCAGACCTGCCCCGGGACACCTCCCCGGGGAAGAGGGTGGAGCGGTTCTGAGGGCGTCGGTCCGCGCGCCCCGGCCGGTGCGGCTCAGCGGTGATGGGGTGGGGTAACCCGCACGCCAAAGGGTCCTGGGCACGCACCTGGCTGCAGGTCCGGTCCTGGGCCCTGGTCAGGGCAGGAGGCAGCCAACCCACGTGTCTCTCTCACCTCGACGTTTCTCTCTCTCTCCCCCCCCCCCCCCACACCTTCCTCCCTGCCTTCCACTCTCTCAGGATCCATGGGGAAAGGTCCTCGGTGAGGAGTAACAGAAATGAAAACAAATGAAAACCTGGGGGGGGGGGGAGGAGGAGAAGGCCCTGCTTCGGTTGCCGCGGCCGCGCAGGGCTCTCCCAGGACACGCCCCCCCCCCCCCCCAGGAAGTGCGGGGTGAGGCGCTGCCCGGGAGGGGCACCATCCCCAGGAGAACGTCCCTCTCCGGGCGCACAGCCGGTCCCGCGGAGCCCGCCTCCCCACGGGGACGCCGGATCCTCCTGGCACAGCTTTGGCATCGAGCGAGGGGTCAGACGTGACCGTGAGGACGGTTCTCCTCAAGACGACGCGCTGCTCCGCGCGGGGCTCCGGACGCGGCAGCACGCTCAGCTCAGCAGCTCCCCGGGGGGGCCGGGGCGACGCACAGGCCAGCCCCCCTCTTGCTGAAGCCAGACCGAGCCAGCCAGGTGCTTTCCGGTCACAGCCGCAGCGGCGCCCCCGACAGCCCACCCGACCCCGACCCTGGCCCCGGCGCGGGCGGAGTGGCTTACCAGAGTGGGTCCGCGATGGCGGCCTCGTCGAACAAGGACACCGACAGGCTCAGGGCCCCAACCACCACGGAATGGCAGGTGGAGACCACCCTGAAAGAGAGGAGAGGGCCACGTGAGCGCGGCGCTGGCAGCACGTGGGCGCCGGAGAAGAGGGTCCGGACGTCCTGACTTTGGAATGAACAGGTTCCTCCCGGAAGTTCGCCGAGTCGCCTGCTGGTGGGAGGCTCCGAGGCAGGCGCGGAGCTGGGGGAGCTCTGTGCCCCCCGTGCCCGGGAAGGGGGGTGCCCGCCCTGCGTGTCCCAGGATTCCGGGCTCCTTCCTGCTCCAAGAGTTGGAATGACTCCAAGTCTACCGGCACCAGCGCCAAATCCTGAACCAGAATTCGCACGGCCCGGAGGCACGTCCGGATCCTGGGCCGGATGGCGGGAACGCTGTCACTCATACGAAAGCGCTTCTGAACAGGAAAACCGCCCGGGGCCGACACAGAAACCGTTTGTGGAGGAACCAACTGGGAGAGCTCCGAGCCAGGGCTCCTTCGTGGAAGGAGCGGGTTCGATGGAAGCTCAGTGTCTGTGAGCGTCGGCTAAGAATGGAGCGGCTGGGCCAACAGGGTGTGGGAGCGGGAAATGAAGGCTGCGTTCTCCTTCGTTAGGACGAAGATGGAAGGGACAGCACAGTCTTCTCTCTAGAAATTAACAGCAATGACCTCCTCTCTGCATGGCCCCCTCTTCAAGGGGGAGTGAAACCTATCAACCGACATAAACGCTGACATGAGAGAAGCTTATTGTGACGTGAAAGACCGCTATACTGGACCTCACAGGTGACGTGGTGCTAACAGAGCGGTACCGGGGAACCCAGCGCGGCCGGTGCTCCGGGGGTCACGCCACGGAGGACAGCGACGAGGGAGCCTGAGGGAGACGCGCCGACCCGGCCGGTCCGGGCTGCTCGGTGGCCTGGCGTGCCGTGCGCCCGTGTTCCCCGAGGACACAGCGGGATCAAAGGGTTAGGATCCTCATGTCCGAGAAGCCCTCCGGCCAAACAGTCATCGTACGACCAAAACCAACATAAAACAATCCGGCAACAGGCGCGCAGCCAGCTTTCGGCTGCCGCGTGAAAACTCCGTGGGAGGAAAACACGGACCGCTCACAAACATCAAAAAGCGTCTTTCCGACAAAGCGTAATGTCGTCCCCGAGGCCAGGCCTCGTCCCGTGTCCGCTGAGCGGTGTGCGCGGGGGAGGAACCGGCAGACGCGTCCCGGGAAAGTCCAGCGCCACAAAGGGCGGGGCCCGCGGACCCACGTCCTGTGCTCAGAAGCTGCTGTTGGTCAAACTTCATCGTTAACTCTTTACAGGCAGCTCCTGGCACAGCAGGACGGAGACTCCTCGGTGTCTACAAAGAAACACCAAAACGCCACCCAGATGAGGTATTTCCTTCCTTTTCCCTGAAGAGGGTCGAAGAGAAACGCGTGGCTCTGAGCAGACAGCGCTCTGCCTTTAAGGCGACGATGACCGTGATCCGACAGCAACTTGAGCTACTGACGTGATCACCCACGGGCACCGGGCGTGTTGGAAGAAACCTCACGGCTCAGACAGAAGGGCTCGGCGCTGGCGAAGCCGGTTTAAAATCGGGAGCACGAAATGCAGGAGGCCTGTCTGTCCCACAGGAGCCGAGGACGGAGCGAGGACGGACACAGCAGCTCCCACGTGTGTGTTCAGGAAAAGCCACACTGAGCACCGCGATGCCCGCGCGCTCATTACACGTTCTCTCTCGGGCGAGAACGTCCTGCGTTCCCCCTCCTGCCCTTCCGTGGGCGGCCCAGACCCGGGCCCTCGGAGACGATCCCGGGCGGCGGGGTGGGGGGGGGTGGGGGGCGGGGAGGGTCGCCCGTCTGCCTCCAGACGGGACGCTGGATTTCAGGACGTGCGTGTGTGCACTTGACTCAGAAACAGCCACGTTTTCTCCTCCTCGGCCCTCTCCGCCTCTCGGCGTTAAGCCCCGTGCAAACCCAGCTCCGGTGGGGACAGGACTGACCGAGCGGGGAGCACGCACGCGCCGGAACAGCATCAGGCGCCGCGTTGTCACCCCGACTCCTCTTCCTCACGGACGTTTCCCCAGGGCGGCCCGCGCCCAAGGGCCAGGATAACGCTGAGTAAGGAGAAGTGCTTTCCGGTCCGGTCGCACTGCACGGTCATCGTCTCAGCGCTACGTGCCCCACCACCCCACCCCCCATCACCCCATCACCCCAGCTCTTGGGCTGGCAGCTCTCCAGGTTCACGGGCCTGCGGCTGCTCTAACCAGGGTGAAAAGGGAATGAAAACAGGAACCAGCCGCCCTCCCCCCTGTTCTGTCCTCCCGTCGGCAGAGTTTGGAAACGAAACGGCCAATACCGCCTGCCTCCCGCCCGGGACAACCTCTCCGCCGTCCTTAAGACAAGTCACAGTTCTTATTTTTTCAAAAACCCACGGGGAAGCGTCCTCCCTCTGGGGTGAAGAGCTGCAGCAGTGTGAGCCAGACAGACCTCCGTGTGCTTCTGACGGTAATTACGGCCGTTTCAGAGACCTGCTGACTTCATCGTGCAGCCAGCCTCAACTTCAACTAAACAACAACAGAAAGTGGTCTGTAACTCACCCAAAACCCTCTCACCTAACAAAACCGACACAACTTCCTACGTCCTTACATGTCTGCTCACTTTCCACTTGTTTTTGTGGTAAAGAATCTAAAAAGCAGCTTTTGCTTCAGGGTTCTAGAACAACGGGGTAGACGCTGGAGGCTCAGGGCTGCACCGTGCAGTTCACCGAGAGAGACACCCCGTCCCCGGCGGGCGGTCAGCTGCCGCGGGCGGAGCGGCCAAGGCTATATATAGGCCGCGCGGCGGCTCCTGTTCGCTGCGCTCCAGTTTCACTGCCAGGACGTGGGCTGCTCATCGTAAATGTTCCAGAGGAGCGTGCAAGACCGTCCTCTCGGCCGCCAGCTGGCGTCGGCTCCTCCCACACTAACCCGGAACCTGAATGCGTTTTTCCACCGCCTTTCAATGTCAGACCGTGGTTCAGTGTTCCTTGTATGAGAGCTAGCAACTTGTCTTCTCTTAGTCCTAACGTCACCATTTTCAGCTTAGATTCTCTTAGATCCGAAACGGAAGACTATTGTTTCGTTGGTTTTTAGAGGGACAGGAAGGGAGAGGGAGGGAGAGAGAGGGAGAGAGAGAGAAACAGCAATGGGAGAGAGAGAGAGAGAGAGAGAGAGAAACATCAATGGGAGAGAGAGAAAGAGGGAGAGAGAGAGAAACATCAATGGGGGGAGAGAGAGAGAGAGAGAGACATCAATGGGAGAGAGAGAAAGAGGGAGAGAGAGAGAAACATCAATGGGGGGAGAGAGAGAGAGAGAGAAACATCAATGGGGGAGAGAGAAATGCCGGTGGGTGGCCTCCCCCACGCACCCCAACCAGGGATCAAACCTGCAACCCGGGCACGTGCCCCGACTGGGAATCGAACCGGCGACCTTGTGGGTGCACGGAGGATGCTCAACCGAGAGCCACGCCAGCCGGGGCTAAAGGAAAGGCTTTTGGGGAACATTTTCAGCAGTTTTACTTCCCGACCTCGCTTTCTGGGAAGACCGCGGCGTTCCGCAGCGTTACCTGGAGTTCCACTCGATCTTCTTGGCGGGGCCGAGGCGGCTGAAGCCCGGAGACACCTTCGCGGAGAGCCAGGAGCTGACGAAGTGGAAGAGGAGCTGGAAGGCGCCCAGGCTGGCGAGCACGGTGCCCAGGACCAGCGCGTCGTCCGCGTCCATGGCCATGGCGCCCCCGCCTGCGGAGGGAAGCGAGGGCGCTCAGCGGGGCTCAGCCGCTCACGACGAGCCTCAATTAACGCTTTCCCTTTAAACGTGTGCGGCTGCCGTCTTAGCCGTTTATTTTCATTCGGCGCAAGTGGAGGGATACAAGGGAACGGTAAGGGTGTGAAGCCCTTCCCAGCGTCCGGGCATATAACCTTGTGTCTGTATCTGAAATAAAGGCGGGGAGCCCGTGTCTCAAAGAGCTCGGCGTCTTTCCTGCCATCTTCCAACGGTCACCCGGTGACGGGCACACACATCCCAGTCTCGGAGTTTACGATGAAAAGGGACTTTCACGTGCTAACGCTAAGGGATTCTTTCAGCGATGTTTTCAATTAAACAGGACCAATCACCCGATTTCTCTATGCCTCACTTTCCTCATTTATAAGATGAGAGTTGGTTAGATCCGTGGCCGGCAAACTGCGGCTCGCAAGCCACATGCGGCTCTTTGGCCCCTTGAGTGTGGCTCTTCCACAAAACACCACGGCCTGGGCGAGTCTATTTGGAAGAAGTGGCGTTAGAAGAAGTTTAAGTTTAAAAAATGTGGCTCTCCAAAGGAATTTCAATCGTTGTGCTGTTGATATTTGGCTCTGTTGACTAATGAGTTTGCCGACCACTGGGTTAGATAATTTCTAAGAAACAATTAAACCAAAAAAATTCACAACAGAAACAACAACAAAAAATCCTGCAATCACACATATCCCTGGACCAAAAACCCTCCACGGCTTTTCCTCTCTAAAATAAAGAGGTTTTCATGAAAGCGCTTCAGGTTTTAAGGGTAGAGTTTGTGAAAAGAACGTCGGAAGCACTTTCAAAGCACGTTTTCTGTCTCGCTGAGCTGAACTATTTTGGCTCCTAAAAATCTTAGGAACATTTAGACAAAAAAAAAAAAAAAGGAGACGGAAGTATTTGCTCCGTCCAGCAAACCAGCCTTCCTGCAGCTCCCCCTCCCCCCGGGGGGAGGGCTGACCGGCGAGTGAAAAGAAAATGAATCAACAGAAGCCAACTCAGCCTCGCCTCGTCCCCTTCCAACCAGGGCGTCGGACCAGCGTCCGCCCTCCCGTGGCCCTAATGGATTCCCTCCTCCTCCCTCTAGTGTGCGCTCAGCAAAAACACTGACACTGCAATCCCCTCGGGGATTCACTGCCGGTACCGCTCATTTACCTTCTTTTGAAAATGGTGTGTGTTGTGTGTTCAGTTTAATCGGTGGTCTTTCAGTTGACTACTAGCCAAATGACACATAAAAGTAGGTTTTGTGGATACATTACACATCGCTGCGATTTTCTCAGCGAGACAGAGCAGGGATCATGTTTTTCTAAGATCCCAGCCAACAGGGGCCATGTGGGCAGGCAAGGGAAGAGAAGGCAGCCAGGAAGCAGGAGAGAGTGCCACGTCCAAGCTAGCTGTGGTCCGATGGGTGACATGGACAACCGGGGCGGGAGGGAGGCCTCTCTGCGCGGGCCCCGGAGGGCGGCCGGCCGGGCACGGCTGCTCGGGCACTTCTGTTACAATTCAGCGTGTCCAACGAGCATTCACTTCGCGCATGTTGGCCCGAGTGACCCTGTAAAGCACGCCGGAATCAGGCGACACTACCCACTCCACGAGCTGCTCACTCCGCTGCCCCATTTTTAGAAACACACCATGAAGAGACCTGTCATTCCCTAAGAGCTGGCTTTGATTAAGTGTGTGTCCCATGGACACTCGGTGCTCCCCGCAGACACTCGGTTCACTGGGGTGCGGGGGGGAGGGGAGGGTGTTGAGTCCCCTTTGCAAACAAGCTTCATTGAGAACGGGACAGCGCCACAGCCACGTGCCGGCTGCCACTGAAGGCGCAACAGACACGGTGAATGAAGCCCTCCTCCCAGCTCTGCGTCTGAGCACTCGCCCGGAGGGTACCCATTTCCCCGGGAAAGCCAGGCTCCCGGGAGGAAGCCATTGCCCTGTCTGTTCACTGAGTCAGGCAAGAAACGTAAAGATGGAGAGAACCGGATGGAGGCCCTTGGGAGTTTGTCATGGTTAAGCCCAGGAGCTCACAGAAAAGGCAGGAGAGTGAGGCCTCATTCACACACCTCCCTGTGGCTGGGGGCTGCGGAGGGCCTGGGCGCGGAGGCGTGTCTAGATGACGAAGGGGCGTGTCTATACGAGAAATGGGCGTGTCTGTGCGCAGGGGGCGTGTCTGGGTGCAGGAGGGGCGTGTCTAGGTGCCGGAGGGGCGTGTCTGGGTGCAGGAGGGGCGTGTCTGGGTGCAGGGGGCGTGTCTGGGTGCAGGAGGGGCGTGTCTGGGCTTGGACTTCACAACAATCAGCCCTTCCTCATTCACAGGAGTTGTGGACACGGGATGTTTGCACTTTTCCCCAAGGCGTTTCCCACACACTGGACTCCCAGCTGGTGTCAGTGCGGGGAGGGGGGGGGTGGCGGGAAGGTGTGAAACGCACCCTCCACAGGCGGTGAGGTGCATGCGCCCTCTGTCCTGTCCTCACTGGTACCCGTCAGCCTCCCAAAGGCCTCCTCCCACCCAGAGCCTCCGCCCAGTCACAGCCGCGCTCACGCCCTGCCACCCTCCCGTGCCCAGGGCCCGTGACCTTCAGCCGGAATGGGCCCTCATCTCCACCACCTTCACTGCCCGTCACTCGTCCTTTCTCTGCCTCGAGCGTTTCCTTGGCCGACCTTCCCTCTGCGTGCGCTCAGGACACAACAGCGCGAGCCCATGGCCGGCTGCTCCGGTCCAGCGGGCCTTTCCCTCGTCCACTTCCCTTTCACCAGCTTGGACCCAGAGCCGTCCCTCCAGCAGCCCCCTGGCCACCCAGCCCCTCACACCCACGGCTGATTTCCCGAATCGTCCCCACTCTTCTCAAGCCTGCAGCCATCCGCCCCGTCCTCAGCAGATAACACACACACACACACACACGCACACACACACACACACCCATCGCACAGCCGAGATGAAAACTCGCCACGCTCATGCTCAACAGGCTCCTGCACCCTCCCCGCTGCCTCCGGCCCCGGCGCCCTCCGCCTGTGGCCTCACCCACCCTCGCTGGCCCCCTTGCGATCTTTTGCTCCCCGTTATTCTCCCCTCACCTAGATCTTCCCATTGGCTCTCAGGCAAAACACATTCTCCTTCCACCCTGTGTCTCTCCCACCCTCTGTCCCTCTCTCCCCATCTAGAAAGTTCTAGGAAGGTTTGTCCACACCGTCACCATCTCTCACCTCCTCGGTCTCAGCCCACTCCATTCCCGCTCCTGACACGGCGCCGGCGAGGTCAGCGTGCCTGTGTGCCCTTCCCGTGAGCACCACTTCTCCTCGACACCCTCCCCTGAGCGCACGGCCCTCGCTGCTTCTCCCCCGCCCTGAGCAAGGCCCCACCTGAGCAAGGCCCCCCCCTGAGCAAGGCCCCCCCTGAGCAAGGCCCTCACTGAGCAAGGCCCCCCGAGCAAGGCCCCCCACTGAGCAAGGCCCCCCACTGAGCAAGGCCCCCCTGAGCAAGGCCCCCCACTGAGCAAGGCCCCCCACTGAGCAAGGCCCCCCCTGAGCAAGGCCCCCACTGAGCAAGGCCCCCACTGAGCAAGGCCCCCCCTGAGCAAGGCCCCCCACTGAGCAAGGCCCCCCACTGAGCAAGGCCCCCCACTGAGCAAGGCCCCCCCTGAGCAAGGCCCCCCACTGAGCAAGGCCCCCCACTGAGCAAGGCCCCCACTGAGCAAGAACCACATCGATTGGCTGCCTCCCGAACGCACCCTAACCAGGGCTGGGGATCCAGCCTGGAACTGAGGTCGGTGACCTTGACCGGAATCGAACCACGACTCTATCCACTGAGCCAAACCCTCGGGCCAGCTGTTTTAACGGAGTCCACATCACCACGGGCGTCTTTAACCCTCCTCGTCCTACCTGTCCCCTTACGTCCGGTGCTGAATGCCCCTTAGGACCCCTTCTCTGACGCCTCCGATTCAGTTTCAAATCTGTGCGTCCTGCCCCCTCCCGCGCACCCACACCCCCACTTCCTCAGGGTGTATTGTCTTCTTCCCCCCCCCCGCCCCCCCCCCATGAAGACAATCTCTTTCTACGGTTTGTTTTGGGGGTTGGGGCTCTTGATATGCATTTTGTCACTTAGCCCAGAGCCCCCACCAAGACACAGCACGGTGGGGGATACCCCATCTTTCCCCCCCGTCCCCCCGCCTCCGCCCCCTGATCGATCGTTCCTGCTTCTCCCAGAAACAATTTCTCCCCTGGTTCCCCACCCTGGTCAGTTCTCCCTTCTATTATAGGGTTTTGGTTTTATAGTCTTCACCTGAGGTTTTTTGTTTTTTTTTTCATTGATTCCAGATAGAGAGAGAGGGAGAGGGGGAGGGGGAGGGCAGGGGGAGAAAGGGAGGGAGCCAGGGAGGGGGAGAGAGAGGGAAAGAGAGAGATTGATGCAAGAAACTTCCATCGGTTGCCTCCTGTCCGTGCCCTGGCTGGGGACTGAACCCGGAACCTGGGTGTGTGCCCTGACCAGGAACCAAACCCGAGACCTTCGGTGCTCGGCCCACTGCCCACCCCGGCAGGGCGATCCGGGGCCTTCCAAGGCTCTGATCCTGTCCTAGCGTACGTGTGTTCGTCACATGGTTTGCATGTTCTAGCTCTTAACTCACAGTAGATAGCGTGGAACGTGACCGAGGTAACCTCTGTCATCACTCTCCTGGTCTTACCCTGTGCCCTCACTGTTCACAATGTCTGAGCTGGTCCGCCTTTGGGCCTGGGTGGTGGTGGGGGGAGCCTCCTCCCAGCCCCCTCGCTGCCTGCGGCTCTGCCCGCCCCCCCCCCTGCCCCCACCACCGCAGCCGGAGTCTCCCCGAGGCGATCAGGCCCCTCCAGGGCTCACAGCACAGATGCACATTTTATTTACTCGATAAATGTTGCCTCCTAGCTCCTCGCCCCGCGGAAAACTTGTATGAAAGAGTCTTTGTTTCCAAACCCTCCGAGCTCCCAGGACAGCCGCTGGGCTGGGCAGACCGGACGCCTCGACGGGAGACCACAGCCACCGAAGGCCACGGCACAGAGCCGGACGCCACGGCACAGAGCCGGACGCCACCGCACAGAGCCGGACGCCACGGCACAGAGCCGGACGCCACGGCACAGAGCCGGACGCCACCGCACAGAACCAGACGCAACCGTAAGGAAGGGGTTGGACGCCTGCACAACCTGAGCCCATCGCGAAGAAAGTCAGCATTTCACACACAGCGCCGACCTGAGGGAGGCCCTGGACTGAGGCGGAGTGGGACCCGGCGACCGGGCGCCTGTCCCCTGGGGCCCGGGGAGAGAAGGTGCTGCGACCACCCTCTCCGACCCGGCGCCCTGTCCTCGCCGGAGGGGCCCCGAGGAGCCTCTGGGCTGGGACAGGCCTGGCTTCCCGCCAACACTGCAAAACCAAGGAAACCTGGGCAGGCGAGGCTCTCCCAACGCGCTTTGTTTTTAAGGAATCACCGGGACGCTGGCCAAGCAGCCCAGGAAGCCAGAACCTACAGAGCCAGAGGCCTTCTCGCCTCCACCGTCCGTCCCGTCGGAGAAGCCCCCGGACGCAGGGACGTGGCTGAGGGACGCCCTGCCGGCCGCCTCTCCATCTCTCTCTCGTCTGCCTGCTCCCCACACGCACCAGAAGGCGGTGGCGAGTGGGTTCGAGGGACTGAGAACCACTGAGCACGTCTCTGTGTCCTGTCGACCTTGTAGGACAAATGCCACTCGGCGGGAGAGAGAGCTGGAATCAGATCCCGGGCCCGGGCCTCAGGCACAGTGAGGCGTGGGCTCAGGAGGCCCACGTGCAGCCGGTTCCGTGATAAGTGCGATGGCCGGGTGCCCGGGCGCAGCTGTCACCGCCACAAACCTCGGAGCGGCCGTGACTGTCTGCAATAGGACATCGCCCCTGCCGTCACCGAGGGGCGGTCCCCGTCTCCCCCCAGGACGCGGGGTGGCCTTGCGCCTGCGGATCGCCCACGGGAAGCGAGGCTGGGAGGGCTCTGGGCCCAGGTGGGCCTGACAGACCTGCAGCACCTGCCTCTCGCTCTCTGGGGCGCTGCCCGGGAGACCGCCAGCTGACACGGGGCACTGCTGCTGCCGGTGCTGCTGACGGGCCGTCGGACCGGCCGGCCGGCTGACCCTCCAGCGGGAGGCAGCTCGAGGGAGCCCAGGGCCAGCTGAGCCACGGCCCCGCCGCCCACAGAGGCAGGAGGAAGAAGCAGTCATTGTTCTGAGCCGCTGGGTTTGGGGCGGTTTGTTATGGAGCCAGAGATCAAAACAGCATCAGCAGAGGACAGCCAGCTCTCACACCCTTTCCTCACCGAGAAACGGGCCGCTCTCCAGGCGGCCAGTCTCGGACGGAGTCTGAGCAAGGGGACCGCCCCGCCCCGCCCGAGGCCCGCAGCTCGCCTCCACCTGGGCCCTGGGACCTGACGGGGAGTCCGGTGGCCTCGACGTGGTGTCTCGCCCGACCTCCTCGCGGGAGGCGGCCGCTGCCCCGCACTGCCTGCCTGCCCAGGCTCGGCCATGCCGGCTTCCGACTGCACTGTCTGCCCATGAACTTGGGCCCTCTGCCCCGGCTACGGTGCCGGGTGGGACACCATCACGTAGCCGAAAACTCCACACGCAGGGCGTGCCTCCTCGAACCACTGCGCAGGCCCGCGAGGCGACGCGGCTCCGGGTGCCCTCGCGTGTGGTATTTGCTGCGAGCCTCGTGCTTCAGCTCGGGGCGAGGGCTCTAAAGGGCCTGAGCGTGGCCTCAGACGTGGCGACATGGGTCGGCCGGGGCCGCGTTCCCGAGGCAAGACCCTGACAAGTGTGATCATGGACGCTGGGCCCCACGGCTCAGTCTCCCCAGCTTCCTGACACTGGGGCGAGCTGCCCACTGGAAGATCCCACGTCCTGCTCACACGCCCACGTCCACCACCTCCTAGCACGTCCAGCTCGGCAGGGCCTCAGCACTCCTCCGAGGGGCGCTCGGACCTTCCACCTGGGGACCCACCGTGCGGCCGTCCCTGCTCTCTGCACGGACCAAGGGCGAGGGCTTTGTGGTTTCGTTTTTCTTTATTTAAAAAGAATATTTTTATTGATTTCAGAGAAGAAGGGAGGGAGAGAGAGAGAGAAACATCAATGATGAGAGAGGAACATCCTAGATCAGCTGCCTCCTACACGCCCCCTACTGGGGATTGAGCCGCAACCCGGGCTGTGCCCTGACCTCCTGGTTCCTAGGTGGATGCTCAGCCACTGAGCCACGCCAGCCGGGCGGTTTTCTGTTTTTAAAGGACAATATCCTGTCGTTGTTATAGCTCTAACACAGCAACGCCCCTAAAGCACCCCCAGGTCTGGGCGGGTGCGCTGCGAGCCCACGGCTCACAGAGAGCCCGAGAGGCACGCCCCCCCTCCCCCAGAGGCACCGGGACGGCCCTGGTGCTGCTGTCATCGGTCAGGCGTCCCGTTAGGTCCTTGTGAAGCTATTTCTGGATTAAACCCGTGAACTTGATCCTCGGCCCGATGACCTTTCGCTGAGAGGCGGACACCTGGCCGGCGCTGGGAGCAGGTGGGAAGCGGCCGAGAAGCAGGGGCCGGGTCCCCGCGCGACACGGGGTCGTGGGGACGCAGCCACGGCACAGGCCGGCCTTCTTCTTTTTAAATATATTCTGTGGCTCCCAGAGGAAGGGGGGGGGGGGAGGGACACATCCATGATGAGAGAGTCGTGCATCGGCTGCCTCCTGCACGCCCCCCACTGGGGACCGAGCCCACAACCCAGGCCTGTGCCCTGACCGGGAACTGAACCCAGGACCCTTCAGTCCGCAGGCCGACGCCCTATCCGCTGAGCCACGCCGGCTAGAGCTGGGCAGTGCCTTCCTGATGAAAATCCAGAGACAGTTCTCTCGCCTCCCGGAATCAGGCCTGCGGCTTCTCCGTCTGGTCTCTCGTCCCCCGAGGCCCGTGCCGGCCGCTGGCCTCCCCCCGCCGGGCAGGCAGGTTGTCGCCAGCGCATGGGAGGCGCACGCTAGCCGACCCGGCCGCCTCACTTGCCTGGGACACACCGACCTCTCCCTCTCCCCGCACACACCCTCCCGGCCTCAGCCTCATCTCCGCACGCCGTCCCGAATTGGTTCTGGAACAAGGTCGGCGCGAGTCACCCTGAAGCCCCTGGGTCGGCCCTGCTCTGGAAGGGTCCCCGACACGAGCGGGGGCTGCACACGCCCCGCCCCACGCCGGAATCCCTCTAGCGCCTCGCTCTGCGCTCTGACAGCTGAACAAACATTTGGGGAATTAAATGGCCAAAGATGCAAATTTTGACAGTGCTATGTTCCCCGAATAGTAAAACAAGCCGTGCGTTCTTTCCTCTTTTACCCTCCAAACAAACCCCCGTGCGGGCGCGAGGACGCGTGGCGGGGCTTCTAGTGGCTTCCGAAGAAGCGGTGACGAGGACGTGATCAAATACATGGGCACGGCCACCCTACCCCGGGGCGTGAGGGCGTGAGGGCGTGAGGGCGTTTACATGCACCAGACGATACACGAGAGGCCCCTCACTCCCGGTGGCGTCTGTCGGGGGAGGGGGAGCAGGCTGCGAGATGCTCAGTGATCACAAGGACCTCCCTGGGCACGTCTTGGCGTCTAGAGAGAAAGACGGGGAGGGCTCTGCCCACAAGGCTGGTGCCCGGGTGTGTCTGGGGAGAGAACTGGGGAGGAGGCCGTGGGGGAGGAGCAGGCGTGGACCCTCGGGCCGCGAGGACGGGCTGCTCGCAACGTGTCCCACAGGGAGCCAGTCCCCCTTCTGGGATTAAAAACACGAAAGGAACGTTGGACAGATGTGAGGCCATCTAGCACGTCAGATCCTCAAACCGCCTAAAGCCCTGAGGCTTGGCTCGGCCACGGAGCCGGGACCCCTGATCACGCTGCCTGTGCCTGGTGGGATTCCCGGGGGCCTGCCCCCCCCCCGAGGCCTGGCCCCCCACAGCCGCCCTGCTCCCGGGTCCTTCCGGGGCAGTTCTCTCCCCTCCTGGAGTCAGGAGACAGGGATTGGGGAGCAGACCCGCTCGGCGACACGCGTGCAGGGTCTTCGACCTGGGAAGCCGCGGGCCTGCTCGGTCGGAGCACAGGTGTGTCTCTAACCCTCAGACAGCACGTGACAAACCTCAGAGCATCGCGGTCACGACCGTCTCCCTCCCTCGCACGGCTTCGCGCGAAACGCAGTGGCTGAGGGGGACGGGTTTGGGAATCGGGTCCCTAGCGTGTAACTCCTTGCAAAGACCGTTTACTCATCATTTTCTCTAAATTTTTCATCAAATGGAAAGTCCTCTCGCTCCTATTCCACCAAGTAAGTCCGTACCAAACAGGGAGATGTGTTCTATGCCTTCAGATGATACTTGTTAACGGTTTTTAAAGCCCATTTGGAGAAAGCAACTTAAATTAACTTGACAAGACAGTTGCTCCACGTCCCCAAAATCTAAAATTTAGGGGAGGGGGGGAACAATGGTAAGATATGTACACATATAATTCCTTAATAAAAAAATTTTTTTTAAATAATCTAAAATATAAATCGGTCCAGCTGGCGTGGCTCAGTGGCTGAGCATCGACCTATGAACCAGGAGGTCACGGTTCAATTCCTGGTCAGGGCACAGGCCCAGGTTGTGGGCTCCATCCCCAGCAGGGGATGTGCAGGAGGCAGCCGGTCCATGATTCTTTCTCATCATGGATGTTTCTATCCCTCTCTCCCTCTCCCTCTCCCTCTCTGAGATCAATAGAAATATATTTTAAATAATAAAATAGAGATCAAACCCAGTGGGTAAACCCACCGACGTCGTTACGTCCAGGGCAGCCAGCGCAGGACGCAGGACACCCCCCAGCCCGGCCAGGCTCCAGGCCGCCTCCCGGGGACTGACCGGCGGCACCACACGTCCGGGGCTCAGAGCGACATCAGAGAAGCCGGCCGAGAGGGTGAGACGGCTCCCAGCCCCCGAGGAGGGTGACAGGCAAACTCCGAAAGCGGCAACTCAGCTGAGCAGTGGAGGCGGGCGGTCAGGTCAGGGGAGGCGCCCACGAGGTCGCGTGTGGACAGGAGCCGGGTAACCGAGCAGCGGTGGGCCTGGCACGTGCGCGTCCCCGTCTTCCTGCGGCTGCCCTGGCCCACGGGTGAGCGCGCTCCGTGGGAGCCGGGCTGACGGCGATAACGGGAAACGCGAGCCCGCGGAGCCACGGCCATTGATCCGGTCCAGCTGCAGATGCCGCGAGGCGCTCGGGGAGGCTGGGCGCCGCCTCACCCGTTTCTCCAAAAAGCTTTTTTGGCAACCGGAAGCCGAGGAGTGACGCTCCAGTTTGACTGTCAGTCCTGGAAGAGAGCCTGAGGCAGTCTGATCGCCGCCGCCTAGGAGCCGTGATGGGGACCCTTCTCCAGTTCCCTGTGAGCACGCAGCCAGCTTCCCACGCGGCTGATCAGCAAACGGCCTGCGGAAGCCGCACTCTGCATCAGCTTCTGCACAAACTCCTCGGAGCGGGACGGGGGCCGCCCCACCCTGCTCCGCCCCACCCTGCTCCGGTGCACATCAGGGGCGACAGCCTCGCTCAGCGCCGGGCGGCGGCTGCCCTCTGACCTGCTGCTCTGGGACCTGCTGGGGAGGGGGGCGGCTGCCCTCTGACCTGCTGCGCTGGGACCTGCTGGGGAGGGGGCCCGGCTGCCCTCTGACCTGCTGCTCTGGGACCTGCTGGGGAGGGGGGCGGCTGCCCTCTGACCTGCTGCTCTGGGACCTGCTGGGGGGGGGGGGGCGGCTGCCCTCTGACCTGCTGCTCTGGGACCTGCTGGGGAGGGGGCCCGGCTGCCCTCTGACCTGCTGCTCTGGGACCGGCTCTCCAGCCAGCGGGTGCTCCTTGTTCATGGCCTCTCGGCTTCGAAGGGGCGAGAACGGGTGGGAAGTTCCCTTTTCCCATCCGCCCGGCCAGCGGCCTTTCAGGACTGTGGGTCCTGCCCCCCAAAACACAAGATGAGACCCACTGACCGGTGCAGGCAGCTCCCCACCAACCGTGCTCGCCCACGCCCCCAGCCCCCCGCCCAGCCGGCTCCCCACAGCCCCGGCTTTCATCCCCTGGGCACGGCTTCGGAGACTGGGCTGTGACCGCCGACCGGCGGTGAGCTCTTCCGAGCGCAGAACAGAAACAGACCCAGACCGACCCAGAGCAGGATGCGGCCGGAGGCAGGCGAGGCCCGTGTGCCCTGGTCTCTGCATCAAAACGCACCGCGCTGTGCTGTCGCCCCAAACCGTGGGCGGCGCAGTCCACCCGGCGCCTGCCCCACAGGTCCCCTGCGCACACCCTCCCAGCATCTCCCAGGCCTGCCTCTCCCGGGGACTCACAAGCCTCGGCTCCGTAGCCCCCTGCCTGCTCCCTGCACAGACCAAGGCTCTGGGGAACAGGCTCTGGGGCCCCTCCCAGGTCTGGGAACGGTGAGCACAGCCGCCTCTCAACCAGCACCTCGGGCAGGACTCGGCCTCGGTGAGCTGCCTTCGCCTCCGTCCAGAACAAACACAGCTAAGCCGCTCTGGAAACGCCTCCGACCTTACGAAACCCACTCCCTCGGGGATGCGAGGCGTCCTGGGGGCACACCTGGTTGGTGCCGGCCTCCGGGCCGGGAAGACGCCCACCCTGGCGACCAGGTGGCCTCTCCTCGCCCACTGTCCTGTCTCCTCGCGGGGTGATGGGAAGGAGGGTCAGCACAGCCGGGTGGCCGTGCGCTGGGCGGCCTCGCTCTCCAGGGCCAGCACGCTGTCCAGCACGGCCCTCCCCCCCCCGCCCTCCCTTGTCCAGTCGCCACAGTCCCCACCCAGACAACAAAGTCACCCTCTCCCTCGACAGGACGAGCTTGTGTCCTGTTGACTTCTCCGCTGACTCCTCAGCTGAGCCGTCGGAGCGAAATGAATCCCGTCTGTGGGGGGGGCAGTCATCTGAGAAGGGGGGGCGGGGACGCCGAGGTCTGAGGTTTCTTAGGGAGCCGGCTGCTCGGCTCCTGCCCCTCCAGGGGAGGCGGCTGGGGGGCGGGGACACTGGGCTCCTCTAGAGACTGAGCAGGGGACGGGGTGGCAGGGCAGCTGGGCAAGGCCCAAAGGGCAGGGCGCACCGATGCCAGCCCCACGCAGCCCGGGCTCCCGCCCGCCCGGCACCTGGTCACTGGTTGGCCGCCCTCCGTCCCCTCCCAGGTCCCACTGGCTCCTCGCCACCCTTCGCTGGGCCAGCGCTCCGGTTCTGGGGCTGCCAGCTCCGAGGCCTCCGCTCACCTTGGGAACAGGGGGAGCCCTCTCGGATGGAGACCCCAGAAGAGGAAGGAGAGCAGCCAGCTCTTCACCCGCACCCGGGGTCAGGACCCCCCGCTTCTCTGGAGACCAGGCCGCTCCTGGGCAGCTGGCCGCTCTCATTAAAAAGAGCCAGCGCTGGGCCCTGGCCGGTGTGGCTCAGTGGACAGAGCGTCAGACTGTGCACTGAAGGGTCCCGGGTTCGATTCCCGTCGAGGGCACAGACTCGGTTGCAGGCTGCTGCCTGGCAGGGGCCCTGGTGGGGCGCGTGCAGGAGACAACCAATAGCTGTGCCTCTCTCGCATGGATGTTTCTCTCTTTCCCTCTCTTCCACTCTCTAAAAATCAGTGGGAAAAACCGTCGGGTGAGGATCAACAACAAAAGAGCCCCCTCGCTGGGCGCAGTACAGAAGCGGGGGGAGGAGAAGCACGTGTGGCCGGCACAGGGGAGCCCGCCCCCAGGCGGGGAGCAGTGCGGGGCGCAGGGAGGAGATGTGGCCGAGGTCTGCGGGTGGGAACCCCGCTCAGCACAGAGCCCCCGGCCGGCTCCCGGGCGGCTCCGGTCTCCTAGGGGGCAGCCATTCACTCCCCGGTCCGCGGGAGGAAAGACTAACCGGAGTTCTCTACTTGGCACAGCGCCCCTGAAAGAGAAGTGGGGTTCCCGCACCTCACGGCCAGCTGCTGGGGGGGGAAGCTCACTCTGACCCTGGCCCGCTGCCGTGTCACTGACACGCGCCCAGGACGCACGGTCCCAGCTCCGTGTGGGGCCGGGAGCCGGTGAAGAGGCAGCGCCCCTCCTCCTCCGCCTCCTCCCCAGCGCCCGTCACCCCAGGGGCGCGGGTGTGCTCGGCTAGGACCACGCGGCGCACGCCGACCCTTCCGTGAACTGGGGTGGCCCGCGGTCCCTGAGCGGCAGGACAGGCGGGTGTCCGATCCCATTTCCCAGCCCGGTAAACCGAGGCCCTCGCTCGGCGGGACCGACCCGCCGGGGCGCAATGGCAGCGCCGTAAACAGAACCCAAACAGAACCCGTGTCTGCCCTGACTCCGCGCGGCCCCTCCACACCCGACTCTTCAGACTCTAAACGGGACCCACCTCTGCGGTGCAGAGTCCACAGCAGTTTCCTGTGTTACAACCGGGGGAGGGGGCGCTGGAGGGGACTCTCACCCACTCGCCGCGCCTGCGCCAGCCTCCCGCGCGGCTCTCCCTGATGCCCAAAGCGCCCGCCCCGCATCTGAGACCCAGAGCGCGAGCGGGACGCGGGGCGGGGGGGAGGGGGAGGAAGAGGGGGGGACCCACCTGCGCGGCCCGCGGGCCACGATGCTGCGCACCTGCCAGAGCCACTCACTGCCCCGCGCTCAGGACGCCGGGTCTCCGGAGCCCGGACACCCCCCGCCCCCGCCCTGCGAACGCGTCACCTGTGCCACGTCCGGAGCCCCTCGCGAGTGCGCGCGGCCGCGCGAGGCGCCTGGTGCTCGGCCCGGCCCGGAGGCTGGCCCGGCCGCCTCGGCCAAGAGACGCTGGCCGGGCGGGGCGGGGCGGGAGCGGGAGTCCCCGGGCAGCGGCCTGGAGTGCGGGTCGAGTTCCCGCAGCGCCGCTCCTTAAAGGCGCCGCGGCCGCGCGCCCCGCTCCGCTCCCGGCGGCTCCGACCCGGCCCGAGTGGGCGGGGCCGACCTTCGCGCCTGGGACCCAGGCGGAGCAGGGCTCCGAGCCGCCCCACCGCAGCGGGCTGTCCCCAGTCACCCGGCGAAGGGGACCCAGCGGGCGGCGCCGGGCTGTCCGAAGCCGCCTCCGCAGCGGCCAGTACCTGGGCTCGCCACGTCACCGTCATCCCGCTCAGGTGGGGAGTTTACATTCGCCGTCCGTGCCCAGATTCTGCCCAGATGCAGCGCAGGGTTTCATCACAGAGCAGAGGGCAGCCCACGATTGATGTGACCTGGGCTCTGGCCTGGGGCCCAGGTGGTGTGGACCCCGGACAGGGGGCAGGGGCAGGGGCGCGGGTGCCACCCCCGCGGTCTCTCCTCGCGGCAAACACCCCGGAGCGCACTCTCCCTCCCCACCCCACCCCCACCCCCCAGTCCCGAGAGGCGGCTGGGCATTCCGGTGCCAGCTCGGAATTCCAAGCTGCCAGGGCAGGGAGTTTGCCATTCACGTCGCTCTCCTGACCTGCGAAATGCGCGCTCCAACACTCCAGCGTCCGGATCAACAGATGGGGCTGCTTTGAATAAAGCAAAACAGGGAAGAGGCGCTCGGGCTGGGCCGGGTCGCTGACACACTACAAGCCCTTCTTTGCAGGAGGCAGGGTCTGGGTAGGTGATTACTGCGTAAGCCCCGCACTGGCAGGACAGCCGTGTGTGGGAAACGCCTGTCCAGGCGGCTGACCCGTGTACCGCGCGCGCACAGGCGTGCACACAAACGCACCCACTTTCACTCACGCGCCTCACGGGGCCCAGGTCCTTCCTCTGTAAAACGGGGGTGCGGATGCCCTTACCCCTGCAGACCCAGTGGGGAAACGCACCTCAGGCTGACTCAGAAAAGACCTGCCCACCCTGCGAACAGCGGCCTGCACTCAGCAGGGAGGCCTCCCAGCGCTCGGCCCTCTTCTCCCGGGGATCCTCGGGGCAACCGTGTCCTTGGACCAAGACCTGTCCCGGCCCTGGCCGGTTTGGCTCAGCGGACAGAGCGTCGGCCTGTGGACTGAAGGGTCCAGGGTTCGATTCCGGTCAAGGGCACATGCCTGGGTTGCTGGCTGGATCCCCAGTGGGGGGTGTGCACGAGGCAGCCAATCAATGATGCTCTCTCATCATTGATGTTTCTCTCTCCCTCTCCCTTCCTCTCTGAAATCAGTAATAATTGTTTTAAAATTTAAAAAAAACACACACACCTATCCCATCAGAGTTGCTTCACTGTGGTCCGGCCCACACCTGCCTCACGCACTCACGCAGCCGCTTCGTCGCTCTCCGTGGGCCCGGAGGCTGGGCGCAGGCGTCCTGCACCGGAGGGGTCAGCCCTGCAGGTCACGTGGCGAGTGTGACCTCGGGACTCTGCCTCCTCCAGACTCGCCCGTGCTTCCCCGGGGCCGTGCTTCCCCGGGCCGGACAGCTGTCCTGCTTTTCCTGATTGCACCATCGTTATCTCTGCTATGCACATCCTCTAGCACCCACCGCAGCGGCCAAGGCCAAGGCCGCCCACGGAACCCCCGCTCTCCTCCTTCCCGCTGGGCCCTACAAATGCATCAAGTCCTCCGATTACGGAGCACGTGAGCGAGTTCACCGAGGAACAGGACAGGCCTGCGGGAGAGGGGAGGGATTTGCTAATAGGAGCTGAATGTTGACACTTGTAAATCCATCGAAACTCAGTGACCTCAGGAGGTAGAAGGATACATCCACTGCCCTTTCTCCTCCACGTTTTAAGGCAGCTTAATTTCTTTCAAAGTATCCGTTTCATTATTCACATTTTTAAATCTTTAATTATTCTTAACTTCCTTCTTCCCAACACTCCCTTCCCGATTTAAGTGGGAGGCATCAACGTGAACTGCACTTTTGCTATTTTTTGTTCTTGAAACCAGTTCTAAGAAACAGGTCACAGAAAATGAAATTACTCATCCACACTTAAAAAGAGAAAAAAAAGCATACAAAAATTCTTTTGAGGCAAGTCCTTCTGATAAGCGTGTGTTTCCACAAGTTCCTGAACTTCTCAACAGAGCCAGTCGTTGGGAACACAGAGACCCAGGGGCGCTTCGTCCTAAAAGAACAGGAGGGTGAACGCGGACGCGCTCGCTCCGGAGGCTGCCTCGGTTCTCGTCTGGGTGGCGGTGGCATCAGAATGGCCTGGCGTGTTGGTGAGAAAGGGCGATTTAGTGAAAACTGTGTGACCCAAGCAGTCCTGTCAGAGTAGCAGGAGTTTCTGGTAAGGTTCTCTGAGTATTTAAAAGCTCTGTCATTTGTTTTTCAATAAGAGACTGTTTCAGTATATTAACAGTGGTTTATCTCTGGGCGGGTAAAAGTCTATGTCAGGGGTCCTCAAACTTTTTAAACAGGGGGCCAGTTCACTGTCCCTCAGACCGTTGGGAGGGCCGGACTATAGTTTAAAAAAAAACTATGAACAAATTCCTGTGCACACTGCACAGATCTTATTTTGAAGTAAAAAAACAAAACGGCAGAAACGCCCACCTGTGGCCCACGGGCCGTGGTGTGAGGACGCCTGGTCTATGTCTTTTGGTTCTTTTTGCTTATCTTATTTTATGTGATTTTCTTTCCTATCATATATTATAAATTATTTTAAAACTAGAGGCCCGGTGCACAAAATTCGTAAACAGGGGGAGGGGGGGTGTCCCTCAGCCCAGCCTGCACCCTCTCCAATCTGGGATCCCCTCGAGGGATGTCCGACTGCCCTCTCACAATCCAGGACTGCCGGCTCCGAACTGCTCGCCTGCCTGCCTTCCTGATTGCCTCTAACCGCTTCTGCCTGCCAGTCTGATCACCCCCTAACCACTACCTTGCCAGCCTGATTGATGCCTAACTGCTACCCTGCCAGCTTGATTGCCCCTAACTGCCCTCCCCTGCAGGCCTGGTCACCCCTAACTGCCCTCCTCTGCAGGCCTGGTCACCCCTAACTGCCCTCCTCTGCAGGTCTGATCCCTCCCAACTGCCCTCGCCTGCTGGCCATCTTGTGGCAGCTATCTTGTGTCCACATGGGGCAGTCATCTTTGATCACATGGGGGCAGCCATCTTGTGTGTTGGAGTGACGGTCAATTTGCATTTTACTCTTTTATTGGATAGGATTACAATTAATCTAAATCATTATAAAGTAATGTAAATTATAAAAATATGAATTATTTTTATTTTTACACTAGAGGCCCAGTGAATGAAATTCGTGCACTTGGGGTGGGGTCCCTCAGCCCGGCCTGTGCCCTCTCCCAGTCCGGGAGCCCGCGGGGAGCGGGCCTAAGCCGTCAGTTGGACATCCTTAGCACTGCCCCGGAGGCGCGAGAGGCTCCCACCACCACTGCTGCACTCGCCAGCCGTGAGCCCGGCTTCTGGCTGAGCGGCGCTCTCCCTGAGGGAGCGCACTGACCACCAGGGGCAGCTCCTGCGTTGCGTGTCTGCCCCCTGTGGTCAGTGCACGTCATAGCAACCAGTTGTTCTGCCATTAGGTCAATTTGCATATTAGCCTTTTATTATATAGGATTTGACCTTAGCCAAAAGGCTGAGAAGCAATAAATTTTTAGTTTTAATTAAAGGAATACACATAAGTGAAAAATTCAAATGGGCATATGAACTATCCTAAAAATAGCTAAAAAGAAAAAAATAGATGGCATTATTTTTTTCTTCACATACAAACATCTTATCTCCCGTCTATGTCCCAATCGACTTGGTCTCCCGATGCCACTGGACTATGGTTCATGCAGTCGAGTTACTATCGTCACCCGCTCCGCTAAGCCAGGCCCCTCGCTCTCTGCGGTCCCTGCCTCCCACGCTCTGTGGGAAGTGAGCCGCATCAAGAATGACACCTTTCGCCGAAACCGGTGTGGCTCAGTGGATAGAGCGTCGGTCTGCGGACTGGAAGGTCCCAGGTTCGATTCCGGTCAAGGGCATGTACCTTGGTTGCGGGCACATCCCCCGGTGGGGGATGTGCAGGAGGCAGCTGGTCAATGTCTCTCTCTCATCGATGTTTCTAGCTCTCTATCCCTCTCCCTTCCTCTCTGTGAAAAATCAATAAAATATATTTAAAAAAAAAAAAAGAATGACACCTTTCTGTATAGAAGACGCGCATGCTGCCTTCGGACCTCCCACATAAGGCCCGGGTTCTTTGCACTTTAGTAAACATAAAACATTTTTGGCCCTGGCCGGTTTGGCTCAGTACGTGGAGCGTCAGCCTGCAGACGGAAGGGTCCCGGGTTGATTCCAGTCAAGGGCATGTACCTTGGTTGCAGGCTCCGGGCCCCGGTCGGGGCATCTGGGCGGCTAGCAATTGATCATCCATGTTTCTCTCTCTGTGTCTCTCCCCCTCCCTTCCACTCTCTCTAAAAATCAGTGGGGAAAATATCCTTGGGTGAGGATTAAAAAATAAAAATAAAACGTGTGCCCTCCAATAGGTGGCAAGTTTTGAAAAATTGCCGTCTCTTTTCAAACTCATTGTTATATTTTGCAACGTGCAATAGACAGAAATAAGCGATGCATCAGGTATCAACGGCAGGCCATCCCGAGCGCCGGATGCAGCCCGCCGTGTCCCGCTCTGTCCTGCCCGGGGGCCAGCGTCCCCGGCGGGCACTCCACCCACCCGCCAGCCACTTAGTCCCAGTGATCAGATGGACTGCTGAGGCGTCGCGGTGCCTGGGTACAATGGCCCGTGTCTTATTAATAAGGTCTCACTCCCCGCCTTCCTCCCCTCACACAGGCCGTGTACCACCTCACGTCGTCACGAGAAGGGCGAGCCCAGACCGGGAGGTATTTTGAGAGAGATGGCGTCCCATCACCTTTGTTACGGCCTATCGCGTCACCGTTACAGCTGTCCTGTTTCGGACCTCTCACTGTGCCTCATTTACAAGTTAAATGTTATCACAGGCTTGTGCATACAGGGAAACACTTCGTATGTATAGGGTTCGGTACTGTCTGTGGTTTCCGGTATCTGCTGGGGGGTTTTAACGTCCCCCCCCCCCCCGATGAAGGGGGGCTGCTATAGAACCAAGGTCCAAAACCACGTCTCCTAAGTAATTTAGGGTTCGGTAGGTCGGCCCTTCTTTGGCGTGGAATGGCCAGGACCACGATAACAGCAGGCTTTACCTCGGGAATCAATATGAAAACACAGGCGCTCACCGACATCCTGTGATTGCGCCATCGCCCTGCGCCCAGAACTCACCCTTCCACTACTTTCCATAGGATGACTGTCTCCCCGAGTTCCACGGTTTCCCCAACGTCGCCCCAGACGACAGAGTCCTGAGGAGCTGACTGGCTCCCCGCCTCCGCGCCCCCCTCTCCGCCCTCCACGGGGTGAGCGAGCGTCTCTGCTGCTTCCACTCCTCGAAGTGCCACCGTCTGACCAGTCCTTTCAAGGAAACACCCCCGTCTCCAGGCCACAGCTGGAGGCATCGTCCCGCCCGCCCTGCGCTCCAGTTTCTCAGCGACGCACCTGACCCCTCGGGGGAGTCTCCGCTGTAACTCTGACCTCCGCCTTCGGCACCTGGCCTGGGTTCCACCCACTCAGCTGGCAGCCTCGCCCATTGGGGCCGGGACCCAGCGCGGCTGGAGCTGCGCTCCCTATTCCTCCCCCCCACGGAGGCGCAGTGACGGCAACACCACTCACACCAACTCTCTCTCCTGAGCTCCAAACCGTAACCCGACCGCCCCGGTGTGTCCCCAGGTTCCTGAGACGTGGTCAGACTTAGCCCACTGCCTGATGCACCCTGTCTCCGCTTTCTCCGTCATGGGGTCACCCAGCCCCCCGACCCGGAAGCCTCCATCTCCTGCACACCTCCCGCCCGCCTCGCCCTCTGCGTCCGGTGGGGACGGGATTCCGTCGCTCCTGCTCCCTCGTGGGCCTCCTCTCCCGCCCCGTCCACTCCCCAGGTTCAGGCCCAGGGACCTCCTTCAGCCTCCGACGTCTCTCCAGCAACTCATAGTCTGACACGCAACCTGCCGGGACCATAACCACCCCCCACTTCTCCCGTCTCGGCACCACCGTCCACACGCCGCCGCCCGGTCAGCGCTCGGTGATTCAAGGAGGGACTTCGAGGCCTGGGGATCAGTTTCTCCCTGATCAGTTTCACGCACTGACCGCCTCTCCGGCCTCCCGTGGCTGAGGCCTCCCGTCACGGCGGCTGTGTGCTCTGCGCCGCCCGCACGCACGCCTTCCAGCTCAGACCACCTTTCCGGCCGCTCCCACTGGCCCTCTCACACTCTTCTCCCTCCGGCTACGCCCGCCACCATCACTCCCCTCCTTCTCCCCCCACACCCCCGTACCCCGCCTCCTGCTTCTGCTCCAGCTGCTCCCCAGCCCGGGTGTCGTTCCTGCACACGTTCCCCCTCAAAGCGCCCCTAGTTGTAAGGCCCGTGTTCTCCCGAGTGGCAGGTGTCTCTCCTCTGGAACCGAGGTTGCCACCTGCTTTGTGCAAGTCTTTTCTTCCTCCTACTAAACAACTCGCACCAGGCCCTGGCCGGTGTGGCTCAGTGGATAGAGCGTCGGCCGAGGCCTGAAGGGTCCCAGGTTCAATTCCGGTCAAGGGCACAGGCCCGGGTTGCGGGCTCCATCCCCAGTGGGGGGCGTGCAGGAGGCAGCTGATCCATGATTCTCTCTCCTCATGGATGTTTCCATCTCTCTCTCCCTCACCCTTCCTCTCTGAATTCAATGAAAATATCTTTTAAAAATAAATAAGAAAATAAGTAACCACCATTGTCTGATCTGACGGAGAGGAGAGTCCCTGAGGCTTAGCGAAATCAACCGCCCCAAACGACACCCCAGCCCGTGCACAGCCCCGGGGCGCCTTCCCAGACAGGGAGCGTCACCCACTTCGCCAACAGGAGTCAGAACCGGGGAGCGTGGGGGAGCGTGGGGGAGCGTGGGGGAGCGTGGGGGAGCGTGGCCAGTCCCCGGGAACCGAAACATCCCGAACTCGATACGCATTGTGGGAACAGAAACAGCAGGCGAGGCCACGGAAGCAGGCAGGGGCATGAAAACACAGGGTGCCAAGCCAAACACTGGTGCCCGTGAGGACAATGAAGGGTTTAGCAAGAGAAGGAGATCAAAGGGGAGGAACGCTGGCCTCGCTGAGATCAAGAGCCGCGAGTGAGGCAACCTGCCCCTTACGCAGCGGCCGGAGCCGTCAAACAGGGACGATGAGGCCGCGAGGCTGCAGGAAAGGGGCAGGCGCCCACAAACACACTGGGCCCCTAGCCGGTATGGCCCAGCGGATAGAGCGTCGGCCTGCAGACCGAAGGGTCCCGGGTTCGATTCTGGTCAAGGGTCCCGGGTTCGATTCTGGTTGCAGGCTCCTCCTCGGCCCGGGGCCTTCATTGGGGCACGTGCAGGAGGCAGCCCATCGATGTGTTTCTCTCACATCGATGTTTCTCGGTCTCTCCCTCTCCCTTCCACTCTCCCTAAGAATCAGTGGGACAACGTCCTCGGGTGAGGACTAACGACGAGGAAAACAGCCAGTCCCCGGGGCAGAGAAGGTGGTCCCGGGAACGCGGATCAAACGTTTCTGTGGCCCCACTGTGCGCCTAACACCGCAGCACGTGCTCATACATGGAAGTAGCTGAGACACGCTCTCCGTTCCTTATCGAGACGCGGCCTCCTCTCTCTGCAGCCTCACCCCGCGCGGGCTGACGCTTGCCCTGCCCTGTGGACGTGACCGTGGTTTCCCCGCGCCCCCTGCCCCCCCTGCCCCCCCAGCCCCCCCTGCCCTTGGACCACTTCCTTTCCGGGGGAACCCGATGACTCCTTGTCTGATCCAAACCCACCCTCAGGACCCCACCCCGGTTCCAGCACGCCCCCTGACAGCCGGTTCTAGAACTCTCCTCGGAGGAGGACAGAGCCTGGGGGCGTTATGAGCAGCCGGTGTGCTTGAGAGCAGGGTCAGCAAGAAGCGGGCGTGAGAGGCGGTTGTACATGAGCAGTTCCCCTGCGAGCGTGAGGGAGGTGGTGGGGGAGAGAACAGAGAGGAGAGAGGAGGGACAGGAGGCAGAGCGCCTGGATCGCACACCTCCATACTGTTAATTTAAAAAATATATATTTGTATTGATTTCAGAGAGGAAGGAGAGAGAGAGAGAGAGAGAGAGAGAGAGAGAAACATCAATGATGACAGAGAATCACAGATTGGCTGCCTCCTGCACGCCCCCTACTGGGGGTCGAGCCTGCAACCTGGGCAGGTGCCCTGACCAGGAATGAACCGTGACCTCCTGGTTCATAGGTCAACACTCAACCACTGAGCCACGCCGGCCGGGCCCTCCATCCTGTTTAAAGGGTACAACTCCCCTCGTGTCGTTCAGCAAGCCTCCCGCTCCCCTGACCCTCCCTCAGTGCACACGGAGGGGAGTGAGGCTGTACCGACGAGAGGAGGCCAGGGATCCGGAGTCGGGAAGATCAACCGGAATGGGGGGGGGGGGGGGGGGGGTCAGGCAGCAGAGTGGAGACAGCACCACCAGAACCAGGACGCAGCCAGAACCCGGGCCCACGGCGCAGCACCCTGGCAATGCCCAGCCCCGCAGCGGGCGGCGGGCGGGATGCTGAGGAGGCGGCCACCCCTGCGGTTGTGTAATGGGGCCTGAGAAACAGTCTCTCTGGATAAACTCAAGCTCGTGATCCCCACCCACACCTGCGCCCGGTGCCTCAGGCCCTCCATGTGGCACCAGCTCCCAACTCCATCGACCTCGGCTGGTCTCGCCGAGGCCACGCGCCAGCTCGGCTGCAACCCCCCCCCCACACCCCCCCCCCCCCTCCCGCAGGCCCCCCGGGGGAGGGGGGAAAGCGCCTCAGGCCCTGCGGGCAGGTGGCCGCTGCAGGCTCTCTGCGAGAGGAGGGGCCTGGCTGGGTTCCAGGAAAACTTCAGGTACAAAATCAGCGCCGGCCGGGCGTCCACGCCACAGGCTCTGCCTAACGCCTCTCCCTGTGTGAGCACTGCGGCGGCTTCCCACCGCCCGGGATGAAGTCCCAGCTCCTCAGCGAGGGAACAGGCTGCACCCGCAGCCTCCTCTCCGGCGTGCCTGGCTCCTCGCTCCGTTTTCAGCATCACTCACTCCTTTCCGTTCCTGGTTCTCTGCCTCCCAGGCATTCACATGGGCCTGTGGGGAAGGCTGCCTGGGGGGGGGGGGGGGGGGCAGACCTCCCGGCCCCTGGAGCTGCAAGCCGTCAGGGAAGGGTCTGCTGGCGTTGGTAGGAACAAGCCGGGCGGCAGGAACTCAGCGCTCAGACACCCAGGCCCCCTTTGGCGGCATAGTGTAGGGGACCCAGTGTCCTCCGGACGGGGTCATCCTACGCACAGCCCGTGTCCCTCAACCCGACCCCTGCAGGGCTGGGGGCCACGCCTCCTCCTACACTGAGGGTCGCCCCTGTGCCTGGCCGCAGGGTCAGGTGGCCAGCGGTCAGCATCTGGGAGGGAGCGTTGCTCTGTGCCCCAGAAGCCTTCGGTGGCGTGAGAGCGGCCGTGAGTGGAAAACACCCTGGCTGGGGGGGGAAAGGCCCAGCGCCGCACTGAGCCGGCGGGCAGAGGTCTCATGGATCTCCCTTATTGTTAATGGGGAGCCTGGAGCTTCCGGGCTCAGGATAGAGACACGGGGAAGGTGGTGGCCAAAGGCTCGGGAGGAGAGGCCACGCTGGAGGGAGGAATGGGCCACAGAGGCCGTGCGGGGTCACAGCACATCTCTAAGGTGAGCGCCGCCTCCTCCCGTCCCCGGGGCATGTGAATCCAGCGTTTCCAAGAGCTGACTTTCCTGGCTGGCGTTTCCCTCACCCACACGGTGACAGCCGGCACGGGCCACGGGCTCCGAGACGGAGTCGGGGCTGCTACGGGCAGCCGGAGACTCTGGCGGAAACGCCCGTCCACCGGGAAGTGGACAAATGGAGGAAGGACGCCCGGCCGGCGGGGCTCAGGGCTGAGCGGCGACCTGTGAACCAGGAGGTCAGGGTTCGATCCCTGGTCGGGGCACAGGCCCGGGTTGCGGGCTCCATCCCCAGTGTGGGGCGTGCAGGAGGCAGCCGGTCCATGATTCCCTCTCATCAGGGATGTTTCTCTCTCTCCCTCTCCCTTCCTCTCTGAAATCCATACAAACATATTTTAAAAACAGAAACGAACAGAGGGCACCCCGTGCTGGCGAAAGACGAGCAGGATGTTACCCAAGGGACGGGGGCGCGGAGAGAAGCGCCCGCTGCCGTAGGGCGACCCCCGGAGGCGCGACACTGACCTTGAGGGGGCCCGTCCGTGCGCTCCATGGGCTCAGCCCTGGGTCTCGCTGTGCTCTCCGCCCGAGGCGCCTTCGTCCCCGAGTGACATCCCCGGGGCCCCGAGCCACGCGAGGGCCACGGCAGCCACAGCGAGTCCGGTCACGGCGCCAGCGAGGGGGTCAGCGCGGCAGAGCCTCGGGCTCCTCACCTACAGGGTGGGACAAGGAGAGCGCCGAGGTCACCGGGGGGTCAGGAGAGGTGCCTCCGGGGGGCGGGCGGTGGGTGCTGCCGGGCACGGGAGGGCCGCGGGGTTTGCGTCCAAGTCGAGGGTAGTGTCTGGTCAGAGAAGAGTGAAAACACAACGTGCGTGTTCCTCTCTTTTTTAAATTATATTTTTATTGACCTCCTGGTTCTCAAGTCAATGCCCATCCCCTGAGCACGCCGGCCAGGCCCCAACTGTGAGTCTGTGGACACAAAGCCGTGGCGGCTGGAAAGGGCGTGCGGCTCGGAGTAAGAAGGGGCGGAGGCGCGACGGGGAGAAATGCGGCTGGGCCGCTGCGGCGGGGCTGTGGGCAGGGCGGGCCGGTGAGCACAAAGTCACTCCCGGTTCCCAGCGGAGCCCTGCTGGGGGGGAGTGGGATTGTCCCCGCCGCGTTCTAGGTCTAAAGGGAAAGGCAGCACCGCCGTGCAGGAGCGGCGTCAGGAGCGAGGTGACGGGGGATGGCACGCGCCACGATCCACTGGGAACGTGTCTTAATATGAGGCCTGAACGCCTTGTCGAACGTGAAGCCGATAAGGCAGGTGTGGCTCACAGGCCTGAGGGCTCTGGGAACAGTCTGGAAGGGTGGGTCTGAGACACATGGGCACGGAGGGAGAGAATGCGTGTCTGACAACGTCACTGTCATCGGTCGTAAGCACGGCTTGAGTCAGGAGCCCTGGCCAGGCGGCTCGGTTGGCTGGAGCATCGTCCCGGGCACCAAAACGCTGCAGGTTCGAGTCCCAGTCAGGGCACATGCCTAGGTTGCGGGTTCGATCCCTCTGTACAGGAGGCAACCGATGGATGATGTGTCTCTCTCACATCAATGTTTTTCCCTCTCTCTCTCTTTCCCTCTCTCTCTCTTTCCCTCTCTCTCTTTCCCTCTCTCTAGAGTCGGTGCAATATATCCTCGGGTGAGGATAAAGAAAGAGCCGTATATATGTACACAGACACACACATACATTCGTCTGTCTGTACCGCTAATCTGGCGCCCTTGTACTTGGAGAAAAAGCTAGAAAACAGAAAAGCTATTCTTGACTGGCATGTGAAAAGCCACTTTTTCAAAATCCTTTTCCTCCCGCTTGGTTTGAGCTTCCTAAGTGAGAAGTGAGCACAGCGCCGCTCACACCCCGCCTTGCTTCCTGTGCACGTGTGGCCTGGCCGCCGCGGACACATCTGTGAACACTTCCGATGGCTCCGGAAGACGGAACAGAAACCTGGCTGAGAACCGCCTCCCATTCCCGGCTTGTGACCCCGAGCAAATGCCACGACCTCCCGACCCCGGATGCCCTCGTTTACAAGACGCGGCCACTGACGCTGCCTCGCGGGCTGCCGTCAGAACCGGGCCACGCACGGATGTCCCGAGGGCCTGCGCAGAGCGAGCTCCCAGTGAACGCCCACGGAGCGTCGAGCAACCGCCTGGCCTGCGGGGCAGCGTCCCAGAGCGGGAAGGGGCCGGTCCGGGGAAAGGCCGCGGCGTAAACGCCCACTAGCACATCTGACCAGGAGAGAAGTCTTGGCAGCCACCAGGGTGACCGTCTGTCCCCGCCGACCCGACCCTGCAGACCCCCAGCGGACAGCATGCAGCCAGCGGACCCAGGGCCACATCCCGTCTCGGGCCCCGGCCGCGACTCCCTCCCAGGCCGCCCCTACCGTGTCCTGGGCCAGCTCAGCGCCGATCACGGAGGCCTCCCTGGCGCTCAGAGGCCTTCACCCGCCCCTGGCTGCCCTCGTGACGATGGAAGGCGGCCGGGCTCCGGCGGGAAGGGGCCAGTGGCCAGGGTCCCCAGCGGCCCGGCCTCCGGGGCAGCCCATGCAGGCGGGTGGGTGCTTCCCCCAGGGGCCCTGCAGGAGCCTGCGGCTCCCACAGGCAGCCTCATTGTTAAGTCACTGCCGGGTGGCAGCTGTGGCTGCCTCACCCTGCACCCAGGGCTGGGCCAGTGCGTGCCCGAGGTGCTGGTGGGACTGGGCGGAAACGGGTCACCCCTATCACTTCAGTCCCCACGCACCTCCGGGTAGCCATCACCCTCCTGGTCCTTAGCTCTGCAGGTCCCCCCATCTGACCCACTCCCAGCCCTCACCACCCTTCAAACCCTCTCACCGCACCCTCCGGACCTCCCTGTCCGTGACCTCCAGTCCACCTCCCTCCTCCCTGCAGGCTCAACTTTCTTGTCAGGAACACGGAACATCCTGACTCTCGCCTTAATCCAAATAACCCAGGACTGCTCACAGGCCTGCTGTTCCACCCTGTTGATTCTCTGCATCTACTGGCACCCTCCTGGTGCCTGGTCACCCCCGTCCTCCAGCTGCACGCCGCCTGGTCACGCGGATCCCCCTGCACACAGGCAGTGGCGGTGGCCAGGGGACGGGGCAACCAGGAACGCAAGGCCTAGAGCCTAGTGATGTGTGATATGCCTGGCCTGGGCACTGCCTGAGTGGGTTCACCCAGCCACCTCACACACATGCTCCCCACAGCAATCCACACTCTGATTTGCCTACTCATCCGTCACCTCCCTCCCCGCTCCTCCGACTTCCTCCTCTCCAAGAGGGCGCCCCTTCTGTGCAGCACCCACCCTCCAGCGCAGGGCCAGGGACGACAGGTGAGTTGTTGGTCATGTCATCCTCCACCCTAACCCCAGCCAGCTCGAGGTCACATTCCCTTACGAACAGGGGACACCAATAATGCCCGAAGGACAGAAAGACAGTCTGCTGTGAGGGCTTCTGGAAAAGGCCTCCCTCGCCCTTCGGAAAAGAACCAGTGACAAGATGGCCTCCCTTTTGGCTCTGGAGACCGCCTTGTCTGGACGCAGGTTCTGAGACCGCTCCCATCTTCCCGGAAGGAAGCGGGGCGAGTGTTTCCGTTGAAGCCACGGCTGGGAACGGCAGAGCGGGCCGACGGAAGAAAACCGCATCCCGAGTTCTACGGCTAAGTTGGTTTTCATACTGTGTCCGGGGCCCTGCCTCTGCGCTTCCGGCGATGGGTTTGGAAGCCCAGGGGATTCTGAATGATCAAATCTCAGGGGCTCGAGCCTCAAAGCCCACAACTATACACTTTCTCCACCCCTAACGCATCTTGGGGAAATCCTTTCGATGTTATAGAATCCACCTCTGTCTGTAGAGAGGGGAGTATTTGCCTGAAGGCCTGAGGTGAGGATGTAGGGTTGAGGGTTAATGATGGAAGACTGAATTGGGCTGCTGGAAACGATGCTCCTTATCTCACCTCCAGGTTTATCGGAGACAAGGGACACTTGGGGTGAAGGGGCTCCTGCGATCTTTGTTCCATTGCTGCAATGTGGGTTAACCAGACATGAAGATAAGCCCAAGTGGGACGGGGGAGGTGCCGCTGGCTTTGTGTTAAGATTAACTGAATATTAATTGCAGGTCGATGCCTTCTCTATCGGGCTACCGGGAGCCACTGAGCTTCCACTCCTCTCAGGAGCGTGGCTTACTTGACTTGATCACCCTCATGTGATTACTGTGGTCACATGGTTTGAGATCTGTGGAAATGCCTAGAAAAGCTAAAAGCAATCGTGCTGAGAAAGAGGAGATTTAGACTGCTGACCCGGAGAAGGCATGTAACCCTGCCAAGGACTCCTTGGGCCCAAATTCGACATCAGAGTCTAGCGGCCGCTGTTTGCAAAGGCCTTCCAGGCAGGATGCACACGGGAGGAAAAGGCGTGGACTGAGCGGCCAGCCTCCTACACTGTCCTGCCAGCTGAGCCCACCTTATAAAGGAGTGCCTGGGCTTCCACCAATGGGCTGAGACCTGCCCCAGACGATCAGAGCTGAACAACTTTATCTGTACTAGAGGCCCGGTGCATGAAACTTGTGCACTGGGGGGGGGGGGTGTCACCTCAGCACAGCCTGCACCCTCTTGCAGTCCTGGAGCCCGTGATTGATAGCCCCACAGAGGGAGGCCCCGCCCACCTGCTGCAGTGCCCTGGCTGGTGGCCTGGGCCTCCCTCTTTGGGACAATCACGAGCCCCCCCACTTCTACCCCACCATGGATTGCCCTGCTGGCCGGTGGCCTGGGCCTCCCTCTGCAGGGCGATTGAGGGGCGATGGCAGGACCCCCCAACCAATTGCACCCGCCTTGGCTGGCCTGGTACCAGTGCCTGTCATAGCGTGGTGGTTGTTCTGCTGTTCGGCCCATCGGTCTATTTGCATATTACGTTTTTATTATTATAGATTTGCATCTTTACTGAGCAGACCAATCAGAGCGGCTCCATAACAACCAATCAGGACCCATGATCCCAACCAATCGGGACAGTACTAACTTGACCAATCAGGCTGTGCAAATTTGAGTTCCTCATTTGCATTAAGGTGGACCAATCAGCAACCAGGGCAGTACTTTATGAAAGGCAGCCTCCCCTTTGCCTCCGGTAGCACACTTATGGTGGCCATTGGAGGCTGTTTCCCCGGTTTGCAAGCTGTTTACCTGAATAAAGTCTCTCCTTTTTACTGCACCCAGACTGGGGACTCCTGTTAGCATTGGGGTGATGTCAGGAGGAGGGCCCTGAATCCTTTGTACCAAAGTACCTTTCACTGGCGAACACTTCCAGTAAATGCCTGCATGTGCAACAGAAACACTTCCCCTGGCATTTAAAAACGAAAAGCAAAAGCGTTGTGTGCCACTGGGGCCCACGTGGGCTTCACTAAGTTGATGGAGCTGGAACCCCTGGCTAACTCCGGAGTTCCCAGGCCTTCAGGGCACGCAGGTGGCCTGACCTCACCATGGGCGGAAATGCAACTTCTCCGGCGCTTAACTTCCGGAATGAGAGCTTCCGCTCTGGCGGTGGCCACGCCGCATCCACAGACCTCAGAGGACGGACTTCCGCTTCCGGCCCGGAGCCCCGCCCAGCATGACGTGGCACAGGCCAGTTTGAGTCTCCTCAGCGCCCGTAGTTCCTGAACTTTGACCGCTCCTCTGGGCTGGCCGGAGGGCAGCACGCATGCGTAGTTCCGTTGAATGGGGTGCGTCCTCATCCTCGCGGCGGCCGCAGGAGCGGCGGCAGTGGTCCTGGCCCTGCGGCTGTGGCTCGTGCTTCATTCCCGGGTGGTTGTACCCCGGGAATCTGTCAGTCTCATGGCGGTGGCCGGGTCCGGTAAGTACGGGGCGGGACCACAAACCCCGCAGTGCACTGCGACGCCGTCCCTGGGTCTCCTTCGCGCTTTGTGCGCACTGCATACTGGGAGTTGTAGTTTCTTTGCGTCACCGGAACCAGCCCCCAGCCAGGCACGACTAGGCAGTTGGGCTGACGCTTCCGGGCCGCGACTTGAATGACAAATGAGTACCTTGCACCGGTCAGTAATTAAGCCTCTCCGCAGCGTGTAGCTTTCTAATAAATTATTAGTGAGCAGAGAGGACGCCGAAGCCCTTTGATGCTGACCTGCAATTTCCCCGAGTAATAAACTGCTGGTCTGCGTGATCAGTCTAGGCATTTGGTGTTTCGCTAAGGGCTCCTGATAGATGATGAGACGCGGTGAGCTGTCATATTCATGCACACACCAAGCCCACGAGGAGGGAACGGTTACGTAGCACCCGCGGGACAGCCGCCCTGAGGGTATTCCCTCGCAGTCACAGCACCAGGCCGTCCTGCCCGTGACCCAGGTAGATGGTCCCCGGCCCTGCAAGGCGCTCCGATCCTGAATGGCAGCTCCGCAGAGACACGCCTCACACACTGTGTACATTTAGGAATAAAACCCGCGAGTGCTGAGTTTATTCTCACACGTTTGTTCTCCTCCTCCCCACATGAAGTCCTTCCACTCCGCAAAGGCACCCATCGCTGTCCCCAGCGGTTCCTTCTGCCCTGGAGAAACGCACAGGCTGGCGCATCAGTGCAGCCGTCCAACAGGCGTGCCCCCTGCCGTCCCTCAGCCTAAGGCCTCCCCCCCTTTGCAGGCGGGCACACCACTGAGCTGCTGAGGCTGCTGGGGCACCTGTCGGCTGCCTACTCGCCCCGACACTACGTCGTCGCGGACACAGACGAGATCAGTGCCCGGAAGATACATGCTTTTGAACTCAGTCGAGCTGATAGAGACCCCAGCGGCGTGGTAAGCGATCATGTCTATTTCTAAGGAAGTGTCCAATCCTACACTGAGTTTAACTTTTTAACCATCAGGGCAGGTCAGTTAAGGTGCAGGCGGGGGAGAAGGGTGAGGGGCGAAGGGTGACAATGCAGACTTTCCCCTGAGCTGCCAGAATAATGGAGTTGCCCTCCATGTCCGTGAGGAGGGGGCGCGGGGGATGAGCAAGTGGGAGAGCTCACCCAGGGACACGAGTATCAGAAAGCAGAGGAGCAGGCAGCCGGGGCCCCACCACTGCCTCTCCAGGACGGGGCGTGTCTGTCCACGACCGTGTCAGCCGTGACCTCCCGAACCTGCAGGGCACCTCGCCGGCCGCTCCCTTCTCACGTGCCTCCTGTCCTCCCAGTTCGGACACATACACACACACACATACACACACACACACATACGTGTGTCTTTCTTACAGCCTTTAGTGTGTCTGTGGCAGGAGGGTTTTCCGGTTTGTCTGTCACCAACCAAACCAAAGTGGGGAAGTGGGATCCCCTGTCACCCCCAGCCCCGCCCCTGACACCCTTGGCCTTAGAACAAGGTTGTGAATTCCGTGCACACACGTCACTGCACGGACCGGAGGGCAGGGCTGGCTCCCGGAGTGGCACGGCCCGCCTGCCTTCTGAACAGACCGGGGTTGCTGTGCACGGAGGCTGGGGGCGAGGGGAGACCGGCGGAGGCGGGCACCGTGGGGACGGGCATCGGGGCAGCGGTTGGATTTGAAAGGAGAGGAAATAGAATTTCCAGACAGACGGTGTGGGATGTGGAGAGAGGGCCAGCCGAGCTCCCGGGCCCGTGGTCGGGCGGTGGTGAGGACGGGGTGCCCTCCCTGGCCTGACCGGGGCGCTCCTGCGCTCTCTCCCGTGTTCCTCGCCCGCTCCCCACCGGAAAGGCCCCTCAGCGCCAGAGATGCCCGCGCAGGCCCCGCAGGTGCGGACCTGAGGGCTCCGCTCCGGGCCTCCCAGCCGTCGCCCGCATCCCCGCCCGCCGCCACCAGGGGGCGCGCGCAGCGAGCGGGAGGCCGGAGGGGCAGCCCCTGGACGCGGGTGGCGTGGAAGCTGCACACAGCAGGTTGACGGCGGTTCCGATGGAGAATAACACAGACGCGAGCAGACATGCAGGGACACGCTGTGTTCCGTGTGCTCACCGCCGAGACGCGCTTTTGCCACGTGCGTTTGCAGGCGGCGCTGGCGTGGGAGGTGGGCCGTCTCCACGCCTTCCGGAAGCAGCCTGGGTCCCTGCGGGCCTTCCTCTCCGGCTGCAGAGGCCCCCGCGGCTTTGGCCGCCTCTGCGCCGGTCAGTGGGGGAGGCGGGGGGAGGAGGGGCCTCAGCCAGGGGCTCCGGAAGGGACAGGACCCGTCTCCACCGGCAGCACCCGCTGTCGCCACCGGGGGGCGCGCGGACCCCGCACTGCGGATCAGGCTGGTGCTCGCTGCTGACTGAAAGCAGGCACCTCCTCACCCAGGCACCTCCTCACCCAGGCACCCCCCACCCAGGCACCCCTCACCCAGGCACCCCCCACCCAGGCACCCCTCACCCAGGCACCCCCCACCCAGGCACCCCCCACCCAGGCACCCCTCACCCAGGCACCCCTCACCCAGGCACCCCCCACCCAGGCACCCCTCACCCAGGCACCCCTCACCCAGGCACCCCCCACCCAGGCACCCCTCTCCCAGGCACCCATCTCCCAGGCACCCCTCACCCAGGCACCCCTCACCCAGGCACCCCTCACCCCGGCACCCCCCACCCCGGCACCCCTCACCCAGGCACCTCCTCACCCAGGCACCCCTCACCCAGGCACCCCTCACCCAGGCACCCCCTCACCCAGGCACCCCTCACCCAGGCACCCCCCACCCAGGCACCCCTCACCCAGGCACCCATCTCCCAGGCACCCCTCACCCAGGCACCCCTCACCCAGGCACCCCCTCACCCAGGCACCCCTCACCCACGCACCCCCTCACCCAGGCACCCCCCACCCAGGCACCCCACACCCAGGCACCCCTCTCCAGGCACCTCCCCACCCAGGCACCCCTCTCCAGGCACCCCCCACCCAGGCACCCCTCACCCAGGAACCCCTCACCCAGGCACCTCCCCACCCAGGCACCCCTCTCCAGGCACCCCCCACCCAGGCACCCCCTCACCCAGGCACCCCTCACCCAGGCACCCCTCACCCAGGCACCCCCCACCCAGGCACCCCTCACCCAGGCACCCCTCACCCAGGCACCCCTCTCCAGGCACCCCCGTGGCGAGGAGTCCTGCGGGGTGCTGCCGCTCAGGTCGGTCGCCCGCGGTCTGACCGAAGCGCACTGAGAGGGACTGACGGCCGCCCTTTCCCTCGTGAGGACGGAGCGCAGCGCCTTCGGCTGTGGGTCAGGTGAAGCCACAACCACACAGCCAGCCGCCCGCCGACGCGGAACCCGGTTCTGCTGCGGGAACAGCTGAGCCCGAGCTCTGCCCGGCGGTGAGAGCCTGGGGCGCATCTCGGGAAGCAGGGCCTCGGGGTGCTGGTGCTGAGTGGCCAGTGCCCTGACCCCCACCTGAGCGCCCGCCTCTCCCTCCAGGGGGACGGAGGTGAGGCTCCCTCTGGACCCGAATCCAAGTGGATGGAACCTAATGGCCGTGAAGGGCAGTCCTGCCCTTCTCATCAGGAAGTGAGCGGGACGGTGGGTGGGTGGACAGACAGATGATTGATAGACAGGTAGATAGATGGATGATAGATGATAGATAGATGGATGGATGGATGGATGGATGGATAGATAGATGGATGGATGGATGATAAATAGATAGATGGATGGATAGATAGATGATAGATAGATAGATGGATGATAGATAGATAGATGGATGGATGATAGATAGATGGATGGATGGGTGATAGATGGATGGATGGATGGATGGGTGATAGATGGATGGATGATAGATGGATGGATGGATGGATAGATGGATGGATGGATGGATAGATGGATAGATGATAGATGGATGGATGGATGGATGGATGGATGGATGGATGGATGATAGATGATGGATGGATGGATGGATGGATGGGTGATGGATGGATGGATGGATGGGTGATAGATGGATGGATGGATGGATGGATGGATGGATGGATGGATGGATAGATGATAGATGGATGGATGGATGGATAGATGGATGGGTGATAGATGGATGGATGGATGGATAGATGATAGATGGATGGATGGATGGATGGATGGATGGGTGATGGATGGATGGATGGATGGATGGATGGGTGATAGATGGATGGATGGATAGATGGATGGATGGATGGATAGATGATAGATGGATGGATGGATGGATGGATGGATGGATGTGAACGCGTTTGTATGACCGCCTCCCTCCCCTCTGCCGAGTTGGCGTGATGCTCTGGAGAAGGGTCACCTCTGCCACCAGCAGAGGACACTCGGCGACGAAGGAGCGGCCGCTGACCGGTGCCCACCAGCCGGGGCACCAGGTGGGAGTGACGGTGGGACAGCAGGAGTCTGTACATCCCTCTGCCCTCCCCTCTGGCCCTGGCTGTGGGGGAGCCCGGGGGAAGGTCTGGGTGGCGGGAGGGGAGGGAGTGACACCTGCCCTCCTGCAGCGCGGCCTCCGCCGCGTCCGCAGTGCAAGCGCTCGGGCCGTGTGTGCCCGCACCGTCTCCTCTCCAGGAGCACCGTGCCCGGGGCTGGAGGGGCATCAAACCGTCACCCTTCACCCGCCGCCGCCTGTGTGGGAGCCGGGCCCGCGAGGCCCAGGCTTCTGCCCCTCAGGCCGCCCTCCGCCCGGGCCCTTCCGTCCAGGACAGGCTGGCCTGTGCGCAGTAGGACCTTGTGGAAGTGGGAGTGACCTTGGGGCGGTGCCGCCCTCTCGGGTCACCTGCTTCCGGTGGGAGCTGCTGTGTGATGAGAACACGCAGTCGCCTGTGCAGGGCCCAGGGCAGAGGGAGGCCCCTGCCAGACCCGCACCCCACCCTCCGGGCCCACGAGGAAGCCCGCCCAGAGCGCCGCGGGGCCTCCTGTCCCCACCCCGGGACCGAGAGCCCCTGTCGGGGAACTGTCGCTCAGAAGGTACCGAGCGTTGGTTTCCCTGGTTACGGACGTCAGAATTCGCGTTTGTTGCAAATTTCAAACGTTGCTATAGAGGGTGTCCCCCCAGAATTGCACCCACTTTAGTGCGGGAGGCGGTGTGCGCGCCTCCCCTTCGCTTCACCCTCCGCAGCCCTGGGGGCCCTGCCCGTGCGGAGGGCGTCTGGCGGGAGAGCCATCACTGAGCGGTGGTCTGTGCTCCTCAGGTGCCCCGGTACTTCCTCCACCGCATCCCCCGGAGCCGCGAGGTCCGGCAGTCCTGGCTGTCCACGGTGCTCACCACCCTGCACTCCGCCTGCCTCTCCTTGCCCCTCACCTACCGCGTGAGGCCCGACCTGGTACGTACGCTGCTCGCTCCCCGCCGCCCGCCTGCCCGAGGGGCGCTGGCCTGTGCGGACACGGACCGCCGGGGCCCTGCGTGGAAATCGCAGGCCGGGCCCTCCGTGTCCAGCCGCCGTGAACTCCACGTGTGCCCTTCCCCTGGGTCCGTGGCGCTGACGCGTGTCTTTAACAGCCCAGGCCCCTGCCCGCCTGTGGCTCCGGGCCCGGCCGCCAGGGGAGAGCCAGGCTCTGGTGCCTCTTCCACAGCCTCGCGTTTGCCGAGACGGTGAGCGAAGGTGGTGTGCAGCCAGCAGGTCACACAGGTGTTTCCCTGGGAAACCGACACGGGCGTGCAGTGAGGGCCTGTGCGCAGGTCGCCCGCGGCGGGGCAGGCCGGGCTCTGTGGTCCTCGGGAGGAAGCGCCCTCCAGTGGGCAGCGCGGGGCAGCAGACAAGCCATCCCAGGAGAGGCAACTCCCGAACATTCCCGTCCCCGTCCCCGTCCAGCCGGAGCCCGAGCTGCGTGCGGGACAGGAGCCCTGCTTGGCCGAGGGCACGAGCTCTGAGCAGGCGTTGGGGTTTCCATGCTCTCCGTCCCCTCGCCGCTGGACAGGGCCCTGCCCCTCCCTGGGCGGGAGTCCGAGAGTCTGCGTGTAGGTTGTAAACTTGGTCTCCGAGCCGTGAGACACACAGGCCTCAGGTGGGGAGTTGGGTCCCATCCCGTGAAGGAACTGACGCTCCCTGCCGAGACCCCTGGCAGCCGCTCCTGGTTTCCGTCGCCGCAGAGGAGTGTGGCTTGTGTCTGTTTTTAAGTTCACCTCTCAGCTCCAAACACCTGTTGAGTGTGTGCAGTTCAGAGCTGCCTACAGCGGGGTGGGAGGCTTTTCTGCCCCGGCCAGTGGGATGCTGACCCATGTGCTCGGCCATCACAACCCCCAGCTGGGACACGAGCCTGCTCTGCTTGTCAGACGTGTCGGTAACTCACCCTAATGCCTCGCAGGGCTGGCCAAACGCGTTCTCGGCCCCGCGCGGCCCGCAGGCCTGACAGCCCCCACCCCTCCCAAGAGGATCAGCATTGCCCTGAGAGGTTTAATTCACTTATTTCTAAAACTCAGACAAAATGAAAGGGAGCAAAAGGGTGTCCAGGTTTCAGGCTGGAAGTTTGGGGTTTATATTAGTAACGTCCCGGAGGCACGGCACTGTCCCCAGCGAGGGCTGCGTGGAGCATGTGACCGCGGGGCTCAGAGGCACGAGGCGACGCGAGGGCCGGTGTCTGCGGCGAACACGCATCGCCTAACCTCTCGGCCCCGGGAGACTTGCAGCCAGCGGAGCCCTGGGCAGCAGCAGCTCGTCCCGGGCTGACCCCCACGCCGCCCGCTGGGCCCTTTCCTCTGAGCTCCCGGGAGCCTGGGCGCCCCGGTGCTGCCCGGCCGGAGCCCCTCCTGGCTTCACAGTCCCAGCGTCAGTCGGCGTGCTCCCCAAGAACAGAACAACAACAAACTGGACGGCTGTCACCTCAGCCTCCTCGCAGGGTCTAAAGTCTCAGGAGCACCGAGCACTGGCTGTGAAAGGGGGGTTTCTCTAAAGAACTCAGAGGGGACGGCGAGAACATGACACACTTTCATTTACGCGGAGTCAGATTGAAGAACCATTTCAAACCTGAACATGATCCCATCAGCGGTTCTGCCGAGGCTGGCTTCACAGGACGAAGTCCCCCTCAGTGAATACAGCCCCGCCCCCCGGAGTGAAGTCCACGGCCGAGGCCTCCTACTCCCCCCCGACAGCCAGGCCCTCCGCGGAGTGAAGTCCACGGCCGAGGCCTCCTACTCCCCCCCGACAGCCAGGCCCTCCGCGGAGTGAAGTCCACGGCCGAGGCCCATCTACTCCCGTGACAGCCAGGCCCTCCGCGGAGTGAAGTCCACGGCCGAGGCCCATCTATTCCCTGAGAGCCAGGCCCTCCGCGGAGTGAAGTCCACGGCCGAGGCCCATCTACTCCCGTGACAGCCAGGCCCTCCGCGGAGTGAAGTCCACGGCCGAGGCCCATCTATTCCCTGAGAGCCAGACCCTCTGCGGAGTGGAGTCCACGGCCGAGGCCCATCTACACCCGCGAGAGCCAGGCCCTCCGCGGAGTGAAGTCCACGGCCGAGGCCCATCTACTCCCGTGACAGCCAGGCCCTCCGCGGAGTGAAGTCCACGGCCGAGGCCCATCTACTCCCGTGACAGCCAGGCCCTCCGCGGAGTGAAGTCCACGGCGACGGCTCTGCTGACAGCAGTGGGGACAGGGACACGTGTGAGCCCTCCTAAACCGCGTCTGCATCGTCCCACCGACCTTGCCCACAATCCTCGGTGCTTCCTGGCTCAGTGCTGTGCCCTCAGAACCCAGCCTCTTCGCTGAGTCTGCGTGTCCCTGGAAGGAGGGTCTGGGTGGGTCTCTGAGTGAGCAGGCGGACCTCACACTTCCTGGGAATGCGCTCCCGCGGAGAATGCGGTGCGGTCCGTTCCAGAAGAGCAGGAGCCGCTGGGCTGCGTCACGGAGCGAGCACCGGGCTGCGAGCTCTGGGGGAGGTTTCCCACGGGCTTTCCTAGAAAAGCGCCTCCCGCATGCCTGTGGGGTGACTTGAAGGCGAGTGAATGAACAGCGGCCATGAGTCACACCGAAACAAAGACGCCCACGCCCACGCCGGACCGGCCCTGTTGGGGGGCGGGGGGGGGGGGAGGGGGCCGGCGGAAGAGCCTGCAGAGCCAGCCGGCTCCCGGCTCCCGGGCTGTGGGCGGGCTCCTGGCCGTGCTAATGAAGCACTCTGCAGAGAGCTCTGCACACGAGGATGAGGCCGACTGGATCTGCCACCAGTGAGAGGCCGTGAGATGCTGCGGGCATGGGGGGGGCTCTGCCCGTGTGCGGGCCTCACCCGGCACGCTCACTCGGCCTCATGAAAGACGCCCATTATGTCACCTGCCCGTTTCCCACGTCTCCTTCCCAGTGTGAGCTGGGAAAGGTCCAAGTTCACGCAGCAGCCGGTCCACGTGGAGAGTGGGTTCCTGTCCGCAACTGGGAGACCGACTTTTCAAAAATATTTTTTCATTGATGTCAGAGAGGAAGGGAGAGGGAGGGAGACATCAATGGAGAGAGAGAGTCATGGACCGGCTGCCTCCTGCACGCCCCGCACTGGGGATCGAGCCTGCAACCCGGGCCTGTGCCCTGACCGGGAATCGAACTGTGACCTCCTGGTTCAGAGGTCGACGCTCAGCCACTGAGCCACGCCGAAAAGGGTGTTTCTGTGGTGAGCCCCCAGCGGCGGCTCCGGTTGCCCTGTTTGCATAGTTTATCGCGTTTTATCGGCCTGTTGATTGGCACGTGCTGGGAACACTGACGGCGCCGATCAACTGCCGGGTGATAAGCCAGAGCCCTGGCGGCACGCCCTCCGCCGAGTTGGCGTGATGCTCTGGGGAAGGGTCACCTCTGCCACCAGCAGAGGACACTCGGCGACGAAGGAGCGGCCGCTGACCGGTGCCCACCAGCTGGGGCACCAGGTGGGAGTGAGGCCCAGCGAGTCAGCGGGAACAATGAGGCCGCCACCCCCACCCCGCCCGTGGCGCCAGGTGAGGGCTCCGGCCCGGGGCCATTTGCTTGCCGTGCTCAGCCCGTGTGACCGGCCCTGCGCACCGAGGTCACGCCAGGATCACGTCTCCCCGCGAATTCCTCCGGCCTCACACGCTCGCCGTCCAGCAGCCTGCATGAACGAGCGTGTCGCATGTCCCACGGAGGTCAGTCCACGGGAGACGCGGTTCTGAGCCAGTCCCAGGTCCCTGGTTCCCGGCTGCCGCCCGGCTGCGCACTGCCCTGACCCCGGGTGACGCCCGCACTGCTCCGTCCGGACACGGCGCGCTCCGTCCAAACTGTGGCCCCTGCTGCCGCTCTCCGTGGTCCGAGCGCAGCCCGAGCCGAGGGCGGGCAGTTTGTCCGAGAGAGCGCGCTTCCCACGGCTTTTTGTTTCTCCACGCGGAGGACCCTCCGAAGCTTGGAAATGGAGGCTCTCCGCTCCCACTGGGCACACGTGAGGTCTCCTGGGAGGCAGTGCCCCTCTGCCCGTCCTTTCGCTTCCCCTGCGAGCTGTGGCCTCTTCCTCCCGCGGTGTGGGAGGTGAGCGGCGAAGGGCGGCTGGGAACAAGGCTGCTTTCAGGGGCGTGCGGTCAGCTCCGCGGGCAGCTGGGGAGACTGCCCTGGGCGGGGGCAGGGCTGAGGCGCAGCCAGAGAGAAGGAGGCTTTGAGCGGCTCTGAAGTTCAAAGGCCCAGCCGCCCAGGCAGCCGGCCTGAGGCTGCCGACACCCGTGCGGGTCTGGCTCTCCTTTCACAGCCTCTGAAATCAACCAGGGCGTTGGCTTGGCGTTTTCCAAGCCCCGTTTGGTCTGAGGGTGGAAAGAAGTGAAGGGGTCACACAGGGAGCTGGGGGAGGGGTTCCCCGAGGCTGGCCGCCGGAGGGATCGGGGATCGGGGATCGGGGAGCAGTGGAATGGGAGCTCGGGAGCCCCGGGGCCTCACCCTGCAGTCCTGGCACCGATGAGAGCGCGGGGGGTGGGCGCGGAGTGAGGTGCCTGTGGAGGGCGAGAGGTTGCGGGGGGGAGGACAGAGGAAAGCACGTTGCGCAACCGCCCAGTCACCTCCCCCCGGGCGGGGCCCTGGGGTCCAGCCGGGCGCTGCTGGCGGCAGGTTCTGAGTGAGCACCGTCGGCAGCCCTCGGGGGTGACCTGCTTCTCCCTCCGGAGCAGGCTCCGGGCCATGTTGTCATGGAGACGAACTGCGCACGAGGCCAGCCCCGCCTGAGCCAGGGCCCAGCCCAGCGCGGTCCATTCTTCCTACTTCATTCTAAACAGTTGCAGCGCAGTGTTTCCTGACAGCCTCTGGGGACCACGCCGTCTGCATCGTCCGTCCGTCCGTCCTTCCCGTCCCCCCAGCCTTGGGGGACGGTCCTGTTTAGGCCGGGGGTCCTCTGGGGTCTGCCCCGCCTCCTGCTGGGCCGCCCCGCGTAGCCTGAAGCGCGGTCATGGTCACGGCTCCTCAGTCAGCTGCAGAGGCGGCCCTTCTCTGCGGGGAGCAGGGGGTGGGGTCCCAGTGCCTCCGGGACCCGCAGGCCAGCGGGCAGGCTCCACGTTCCACGACACGTGGCACACGCTGCAGAACGGCCACAGCCCCAGCCACCGCGTGACAGGCCGAGGGCGCCTCTGCAGAGCACGCGTGCGGCTCTCGGACCGGCGGCAGCGTTTCGCCGGGAGGGGCGGAGGCCCGGGAGGAAGCGGGAAGAGCCTGGACCGGCGCTGCCCACACGGGAGGCAGCACCATGCGCCCAGCGGCTAAGGCCTCGGACAGAGAGTTCGTGGGCCGGGCCGCAGCCAGATTTGCCCTGAGGAAGGAAATCGGGGGGCGGGCAGGGGGCGCCTGTCCCATTCCTTAGCAAATAGCGTCCACTCCGGCCGCCCCGATGGCGCTCGCTGACGCCGGAACGGGCTCTGGCGAAGCAGTTTGAAGTGTTTACAGCCGACAGCCCGTGGAACAGGTTCGCTCTGTGGCCTCAGGAGGCACTGCTCCCTGCAGCCCGGTGTCCATGCCGGTCAGGGTGGCCACGGCCACGGGCAGGTCCAGGTGCTGTTTTCCTGAGGGTTTGCTGACATCACAGGGACCTGCGGACGAGTCGTGGGGCGGGGGGGGGGGGGGGGGGCGGGAATGCCAGCTCGGGGCTCAGCCTGCTGCTGCTCCTCTCTCAGCTGCTCTCGCTCAGCTCTCGGGGAGCGCGAAGTCGGGAGACCTGGGCAGCGGGCGGGGTGCGGGCGCCGGCGGCGAGGCGGTGCGCACCCGTCCAGGCTCCCGGTGATGTGGTTTCACCAGACCCCCGTCTGTCTCACGTTTCTTCCTAAAAGTTCCCGAGTGCTGTTCCCGGGCTTGGCATCCAGGCCCTCGCTGTGCCGGCTCGGAGGTCGGCCAGGTTGGGTCCGAGAATGAGTCTGGGCACAACGGGACAGAACTTGGTGAAAGTCAGCGAAACCACTGCTTCATCATCGAGTTGCAACTTAATGGGAGAATCTGAAAGTTAGCGATGCTGTTTGTTTAAGGAAAACGGTCTCGAGGCGATGCCATAAAAAAGAGAATTCGTGGCTAAAAACATGCTGGGCAGCGTGTCCCCCTGGGACTGGCACGGGAGCGTCCCCGCGAGTCTGTCCGTCTGACACGGGCTTGGACGGAAGGAGGGGTTCGCGCTGTCTGTGCGGCTCGAGCAGCCCTGGGGCCGTGCGCTCGCAGATGGTCACCAGGGAGGAAGCTCCGGCCCCGCTCCCCGGCTCCTCCAGGGGACGCCGGGTTCTGCCTTGCGCTTCTCCCTCGAGCGATGGGGTCGCGGGGTTTTCCTCTGATGCTGTTGACGTGGCGGCGACACTGACGGGCGTGTGAATGGGAACCGGCCTTGCGTCTGCACCAAAGGAGACACAGACGCTTCATGAGAGTCGGGTTGTGTGTGAGAGAGAGACAGACAGACAGACAGACAGACGGGAAGAGAGACAGACACGGGAACGGAGGCCGGAAGACGGGACTCTCGGGGTGCGGCCGCGCTGAGGGGCCCTCCTGGTTGAGGGACGGGCGCCTGTGCCCAGGGAGGGACCACGAGCTGCTGCCCTCCCCGCCCCGCACACTCCCGGGCCCCCAGCCGCCGCTCCCACCCAGAGCCACGCGCCCTCTAGGCAGTGGTCCAGGCCAGTGGTCGGCAAACTCATTAGTCAACAGAGCGGCAAACTGCTCGCGAGCCGCATGTGGCTTGTGAGCCGCAGTTTGCCGACCACTGGTCTAGGCCCGCGTTGCCGTCAGCCTCCCGGGCTGTAGGACGCGCGGCCGCACTGACAGCTCCTCCTGTTACCGGGAAAGCAGGAGCCGGTTCTGACCAGCGGGAACCTGGTGGGTGTGCCGTGGGCGAGGACGCCCGGCCGCCGCTGCCACGTGCGCTAGTGCGGGGGCCCCTCCGTGGGCTGGGGGACCGCTCCCTCCGTCCCAGCGTGCTCCTGGGCAGCGCACAGCGCCCTCGGGAAGCCGGGCAGGGACTCCGCTGCGTGGCCCGCAGGCCCCTCGCCTCTCGGCCTCCGCGTCCGCGGGAGGGTGGCATGGCCAGCGCGCGGACAGCGCAGGGGAGGGAGGCGGTCATACAAACGCCACCTTAGTCTGTGCCTGGCCCGTGGCCATGACCTTCAAGGTCAGGTGCTTCCCTTCCCTCTGGGCCCAGGGCGGGCGGGAGGCTCCAAGGCTGCACCTGCCCTGGGCCTGGGGGGTGGGGCTCGGCGTGGGCTCAGGGGGGCTCGGCGTGGGCTCGGGGGGGCTCAGGGGGGCTCGGCGTGGGCTCGGGGGGGCTCAGGGGGGTTCGGGGGGGCTCAGGGGGGCTCGGCGAGGGCGAGCACTGGGCACAGGACTCGGGCTCCCCGAAGACGTGGCGGGGGCTGGAGACACAATGGGAACAGAGACCGGAGGAAGGAAGAGGCACCGTGACCGTTCGCCGAGGACAGGAAAACCAGAGGCTCCGCTCCCTCCGCGGCAGCGGGGCAGGAAGCAGAGGTCGCTGTGGTGACCTTCCCGGGACGCGGGCTCCGCCGCCCGGACGGAGTGATGAGGGAGCTCCGGTTTGGTCTTGTGTGTCTCCCACATCCTCGCCACGCCCCGCACGGCGCCCACGCTGAGCCGTGGCAGCAGTAAGGCCGCGTGGCCCCGGGAGCTGAGCCTGGTGGGGCCCTGCTGGACGTGTCCTGTCGTCTCCGAGGGGTGTGGGTGCCATTTCTGGTCAAGGGCACCTGCCCGGGTTGTGGGGTCAACACCCTGTCGGGGTGCGTGCGGGAGGCAACCAGTCACCATGTCTCTCTCATCCGTGTTTCTCTCCCGCCCCCTCCCCTCCGCCCTCCGACACCTCCCCGTGTGAAGGTGCTGTGTAACGGGCCCGGGACCTGCGTGCCCATCTGCGCGGCGGCCGTCCTCCTGGGCGTGCTGGGCCTGAAGCGCGTGACCGTGGTCTACGTGGAGAGCCTCTGCCGGGTGGAGCACCTGTCGCTGACCGGGCGCATCCTGCGCCCTTTCGCCGATTACTTCCTGGTGCAGTGGCCCGCGCTGAAGGAGAAGTACCCCACGGCCGTGTACCTGGGGCGGATCGTGTGACCAGAGGTGTGACCGTGTTCTGCTCCGGGTTACACGCGGCCAACGCTACTTACACGTGGGGACGAGACCGCGCCTTCGCTGTAGAGCAGGCATGTCAAACTCGCGGCCCAGCTGATACAACGTTTTAATAAAAATGTTGTAACTGGCCCCAGCCGGTGTGGCTCAGTGGATAGAGCATCGGCCTGCAGACTCAAGGGTCCCAGTTTCGATTCCGGTCAAGGGCATGTACCTTGGTTGCGGGCACATTCCCCAGTAGAGGGGTGTGCAAGAGGCAGCTGATAGATCGATGTTTCTCTCTCATCGATGTTTCTAACTCTCTATCCCTCTCCCTTCCTCTCTGTAAAAAATCAATAAAATATATATATTTAATTTCTATTAAAATGTTCTATTTATGTTAACGATGACTCGTTTATTTCAGCCCTTTGTATTCAGCACGTCTCTATCGAAATAAACCTACGTTTCTATGACAACTGAAGCTTTTGTTTGTTGCGGCCACGTCCACGTAAACGTTGTTAATTTGGCCCGGGTGAGCCTTTGCGTCTGACATGCTCCTTTGGAGAAAAGACGAAGACGGGTGCTGCTCCGCCCACTCCGGGCCTCGTCCCGTGGGGAGCGCGGCCCAGAGGAGCCTCAGGCGCCCGGAGCCGCTTCCGGGCCGCCGCTCGCGGGCCCCTGCCTCCGGCACAGCCGTGTCTTTTCTGTGCAGCTTTGCTTCGTGGGCACTTGGCCGCCATCCCGAAGATCTTCTGAAATCTCTCCTGTCATCGCTGCCTCCTGCACGCCCCCTCCTGGGGATGAGCCCGCCCCCCGGGCCTGTGCCCTGCCCGGGAGTGGAGCTGTGACCTCCTGGCGCACAGGCCGACGCTCAGCCACGGAGCCACGCCGCGGGCTGGGTTTCTGTTTGATGAAATGAAAGCCTTTCCATTGCGTGTAGACGTGGAAAGGCTCCAGGTTTTGGGTGAAGTGGGGTCTCAGAGCGTCTCCCCTCTGACCCCATCGCGCTGCCGGTCACGACCCCGTGTCCGTCCGTGGGAACAGCCGCAGCGCCTCTCGGAGGCCTGGTGACCGGGCTGGTTCACTCAGGCTGCTGGCCTGCTCCCGGCGGCCCCAGCCCCCCCTGCCCAGAGATGGGACCTGCGCCTCGGCTGTCCTCGGGCCTGGGCGCCGGCCAGCTCCCTCTCAGCGCAGCCGGGAGTCCCGGGGAGCCGCGCCTGGGCGGGAGGGTGACCCCGGGCGGGAGGGGACCCCGAGGAGCTCCGCGTGGGGCTGTACTGCCCACGTGCCCCACGAGGGACTAACAGAAACGCCCTAAGCAGCCCCTCACCGTCCAGCAGAGGTGCCATCCCCTGGCCTGGGGCACCCAGACCCTGCGCCCTGCGGGCGGGTGGGTGGGCAGGGCGAGGCCTGGGGGCCGGGTCCTTATAACCACAGTCCCGACCGCGGCCCCTGAAGAGACCTGGCCAGGCGCTGGGCTGGGAGGAGAGAAACTCCACGGTCCATCGGGCTGCAGCCTTCCTGTCCCCCCAGCCGAGGCTCGGCCGGGACAGGGAGACCCTCCCCGCTGCGCCCCTGAATCTGGCCACGGAGCCCACGGCAGATCCACGCGCCCGTCCACCAGGTTCTGGGAGTTGGTTACAAGCATCGGTGGTTGGGCCGCCCCCTTCCCGGGGAGCCGCCCGTGTGGCCACTTGGGCTCAATGTCAGGAGAGGCAGCGGCGCCTCCGCCGAGTGGCCGGAACGAGAGCCTTCTTGCCGCGGCTCTGGCTCCTCCAACCGCAGCCCCTGGTGAGAGCCGCTGGGCCCATCTCTCCCTGGACCCGCTTTTCCACGGAAACGAGCGTCTGAACAGAGGCCCGTGTCCCGTCCTGACGGGGCAGCACGCGGGAGGACGGGCGCGGGGCGCCAGGCTGACCCCAGGCGCTGGCAGGAGACGGGGCACCTTCCGTCTCACTTACCCCCCCCCCCCCGTCTATTCAGGGGGCTGACCGGGAATTCAGTGGCCACAACGAGAACTGGGTAAGCTTTTGGCGGAGCGACTGGAGGCCACCCTCCCACCCGGGGCCCTGGAGCCGCAGCCGCAGCCGCAGCCGCGGGGCTGACAGTGGAAGGGAAAGACTTCCCTTCCTTAGAGGAGGAGGGGAGCAGGGCTCTGTGGGAGCGCCGTCTCCACAGGCGGCAGCAAGACGGGTCAGAGCCCCTCGGGCCCCCAGCCGCCGGGCCCTGGGCCTGTGGACGGGTCAGCGCGCCGGGCCTCCAGCTGCCCAGCCGGGCGCCTGGACACCCCAAGCCAACAAGCCGGGTCCAAACAGCCACCTGCAGGCGGAGCCTAAACTGTCCATCAAAATCTTACAGAAACTGCCCGGCCGGGCGGCTCAGTGGTGAGCGACCCCATGCAGCAGGAGGTCAGGGTTCGGTTCCCGGTCAGGGCACAGGCCCAGGTTGCGGGCTCCATCCCCAGTAGGGGGTGTGCAGGAGGCAGCTGATCGATGTCTCTCTCTCTCTCTCTCAAATCAATAAAAACATATTTTAAAAATAAAACGTATAGAAACAAAGTATTGGTGGCTGGTGTGGGAGAAGGTGTGAGGTTTGGTTCTGCTTGTACCGCGGGGAGGGGGATGCAGGTGAGTCAGGACCCCCGTGGGGACCGCCCGTGGGGACCGCCCTGGGGCTGCGTGGGCACGGGGACAGGGGGTGCACGGGGCACCTCACCCTCCCACACGGGAACAAGGACGGACACCGTGTCACTTCTCTTCGCGGCTGACTGTGGGGGCGGCAGGGTCTGAGCCGCTCCTGGCGGGCGCTTCCCTGGCTGAGCCCCCGCCCCCTCCAGGCCCCGCTGGCAGGCCCGAGTGTCGCCTTCTCCACGCAGGGCCGGGCTCCCGCCACTCGGTCAATATTTGAGGGGTCCCGCCTCACCCTGACCAGAGCGTCCCGGCTCCAGGGCACTGCCTCCCTGCGGCGCCGCCTTCTCCAAGGACACGCTGCCCTCAGGTGCCGACAGCACAGCTCACGGACGGACGGGAATGTGGAGGGCTGTGCCCACAGCGGAGGCCCCTGCAGCGGCCGGAGGCCTGTGCCCCGCCCCCGCCCCCCCCCCCGCCGCCCTGCCCCCCAGCACAGCAACAGCAGCGGAAACTGAGGAAAACACAGAATTCCTCCCGGAGCTGGCCGCGCTTCCTTTGCCGCGTGAACGCGCGCACTGGAACCCGCAGACCCGGGAGCCGGTGTGGGTCCCGTGTTCTGAGCACCAGCGCCGGCCTCGCCCTCCACCAGCGACAGGGCGTGTGCTGGCCGTGCCCGCCCGGCATCTGGTGACCATCGGCCCTGTCTTCTGGAACAAGCCTCAGTGTAAATGTCTTTGGCGTCTTTTCATGGAAAGAAACGCGCAGGCGGGAGAAAGCGTGCCAGGCCTCTGGCGGGAGTTCCGTGCCCACTCACTTCCCGCCGGCTCAGCAGTGAGGACCCCGGGACCTGGGCCGAGCCCCTGGGAGCGTCCCTGCGGGAGACCCGGAGCCAAGCTTCACCTGATTGGCTGTGAACACTTTTCTGAGAAGGTGGCAGGTTCCATCCCAAGCCCCAGTCTGGCGGGTGCGGGAGGCAACCAATCGATGTGTCTCTCTCACATTGTTGTTTTTTCTCCCCTCCCCTCCCGCCCCCCCTTTCATTCTCTCTAAAGAAAATCCATGGAAAAATATCCTTGGGTGAGGATTAACACAAAGAAAACAGGGGAAAAAACCCGGATGCTAAAGCCAGGAGTGAGTCTAGAAAGGTCTATAATGGGACACCCTTACGTTGAACTCTAAACACAGGGTTTGCATGTGGACGGCCCAATCAGGCTCTTATCCTCCGGAGGGATCTCAGTCCCGCCCGCCAGTGCTCCCAGCCTCGAGGCCCAGCGGCTACTGAGTGACCGAGCGTAAAGGTCGGCAAAGGGCAGCCCTCCAACCTGCATTCTTAGCATTCTGTTCTCAGCCTGTGTTTCCCCCCCTTCACCAGATGCGGCTTAGGGAATGGCTACTGTGTGCCACGTGCGGGATACAATGTTGCACAGAGCATGTGGGGATACAATGTTTGCACAGAGCATGTGGGGATACAATGTTTGCACAGAGCATGTGGGGATACAATGTTGCACAGAGCATGTGGGGGATACAATGTTGCACAGAGCATGTGGGGACACAATGTTGCACAGAGCATGTGGGGGATACAATGTTGCACAGAGCATGTGGGGATACAATGTTGCACAGAGCATGTGGGGGATACAATGTGCACAGAGCATGTGGGGATACAATGTTGCACAGAGCATGTGGGGGATACAATGTTGCACAGAGCATGTGGGGGATACAATGTTGCACAGAGCATGTGGGGATACAATGTTGCACAGAGCATGTGGGGGATACAATGTTGCACAGAGCATGTGGGGACACAATGTTGCACAGAGCATGTGGGGATACAATGTTGCACAGAGCATGTGGGGATACAATGTTGCACAGAGCATGTGGGGGATACAATGTTGCACAGAGCATGTGGGGATACAATGTTGCACAGAGCATGTGGGGATACAATGTTGCACAGAGCACGCCCTGCCCTCGCAGGGTTTACATCCCAACTAGAAATACGAGAAAAATCCCGCTGGCTCCGCTTTCCGCTCACTGTGCTGACGCTGTTAATCCTACTGCACGGAATGCCTGTTGGCCAGATGTGTCTTCATTGCCAAAAGCCGGCGCATTTAGTTCAAGAAACAGGCGGGGAAGCCGCGTTTCAGCACCATCTGGAGATTCTGTCCTTCGTGGGGACAGGGCCGTGTGCTGAGGAAACGACTCCTCGGGCGAGAAAGTACCGCGTGTCTGTAGGGAGCTGGGCCTTGGCATTTCACAGGGAACCAGCCGCAAAGGCACTGAGCTGCACCGTATGACACCACGTTAAGTGTCCGAGGTCCCGGGGAAGCAGCAAAGTTGGAATGTGCGGCTGGAGTGTGTCCTGGTGCCGCCCCGCCCTCCCCAGCAGCGGCCTTCACACCCCGCCCTCCCCAGCAGCAGCCTTCACACCCGCCCTCCCCAGCAGCCTTCACACCCGCCCTCCCCAGCAGCCTTCACACCCGCCCTCCCCAGCAGCCTTCATACCCCGCCCTCCCCAGCAGCAGCCTTCACACCCGCCCTCCCCAGCAGCAGCCTTCACACCCGCCCTCCCCAGATCAAGGACCCGGGCGACTGTGAAGCCACAACTCAGCAGCCGGTGGCCGAGGGGACAGGCGGCGAGGACGGACACGCCGGACCCTCTCCCGGAGCTGGAGGAAGCAGTGGGACCCTCTGCAAGGGGTGCCCAGCCCAGCGCGTTGCGCAAAAATCTTCACGTCAACGTCTTGCGAAGGTCGCGAACCCCATCGAGGCCTCTCCCCTCTTCCCAGCCACCCTCTCGGGACAGTTTACCTTTTTAAATAAATATATATATATAATCTTCTTTTACAGATACCAGAGAGGAAGGGAGAGGGAGAGGGAGATAGAAACATCAATGAGGGAGAATCGCTGATCTGCTGCCTCCTGCACGCCCCCTCCTGGGGATCGAGCCCACATGACCAGGAATCATTGATGCTCACCCACTGAGCCATGCCAGCCGGGCTCGGCCGGTTTATCTTGAACAGGGAACCTCAACAGTGGCAACTTCTTTGACCCTGAATGACAGTAGACAGACCTACTGCTTCCGGCAGGAATGAGGCAGAGAGGAATGGAGGAGGGCTCCGGGAACAAGAGCAGAAGGAAAGCGCGGATGAGAAGGGGAGACTGAGGCAGGAGGGGTGATGGGAGAGGAGGCCTCCCTCCCCAGTCCCTTCGCCCCGGTGGCCCCTCCATCTGTTCCCTCCCGGCAGCCGGGCCCTCGGTGCCTCCCTGCCCACCTCGCTGCCCGCCTCCGCCGAGGGCTTCCTACCCGCCTGAGTGGCACGGAGCAGGTGGCCTTGTGCTGGGACAGTGGTCGGCAAACTCATTAGTCAGCAGAGCCAAATATCAACAGCACAACGATTGAAATGTCTTTTGAGAGCCAAATTTTTTAAACTTAATCTTCTTCTAACGCCACTTCTTCCAAATAGGCTCGCCCAGGCCGTGGTATTTTGTGGAAGAGCCACACTCAAGGGGCCAAAGAGCCGCACGTGGCCCGCGAGCCGCAGTTTGCCGACCACGGTGCTGGGACGGCCCCACTATCTTTCCAGAACTTGTTCATGATCCGAAACTGAGGCTCTGGACCCACTGCACAATAACCCCCGCGAAACCAGACTCCGCTCTGTCCGTGGTTTTTCATCAGGAGACGGAAGACATCTGGAACCTTCTACAGGGATGGCCTGTGAGTAGGTTACGTCCGGGCGGGGCGGGAGCAGGGCTTCCAGTGGGCCAGGCGAGAGGCCGGAAGCTCCTCCGTCCGCTGCCCCCACAGCCCGGGTGGGTCCCCCCACGCAGGGGTGAGGCCGCCAACACCCCGCACAGGCCGCCTGCGCGCGGGAGGAAGGACTAAGGGCGCTGAGCTCCTGGCCGAGCAGATCGCACAAAGCACCCTCCTCCCCGGGCGCTCGCCGTCCTCCCGCCGCGGCTCACGGTTTCCGGTAAAGCTGCCTCGCGCGGTGCTGTCCCGCGTGGCTCCTCTGGCCTCACCTGGCCCCGTGGGCCCGTCCGGCCCCGGAGCTGCTGCGCTGCCCGCAGGACTCACACCGGGACCCCGGGACTGACGGGCCCCAGGTGTGCGCGCGGCGGGGGCGGGAGGCGCAGCTTTGGCGACGGCGCACTGGCGCCCAGATCTTAGGTCCTGACTCAGCTCCCTCACCCGCATGAGGGACACGAGTGGCTCGGGGACGGAATACATGGGTGTTGGGGTGCACTGCAGTGTCCGGCGCCCCGGGACAAACGGGGTTCTGGCCCCTTCCAGATCAGAGGGAAGACCGGCGGGGAACCGGGCCGTGGGGCGGGGCTGGCCCGGCTAAAGGGCCCCGTCTCCGTGCGCGGCGCTGCCTGGGCCTCCGGGCTTCGAGCAAGGGCCGCCCCCCACCCACCCCACCCCGGTCTGGTCTCCTCCGTCCCCACCGATGCGACCGGAAAAGGGCGCGCCCCGCCCCGGGCTCTGCCCGGCCCCGACCTTCCCGGGCGACGGCGGGTGGTTAGACCCACAGGTGTGGGCGGGACGGCGGGCAGGTGTGGAGGGGCCTTGCTCGGCGCCGGGGCTGCTCCGGGGTGTCGGGGTGTCCTGCCGCGGGCGGGGGTCCTCGCTCCGTGGGCCTGGAGCGGGCCCTGGGGGCGGCGCTGCCCGGCGCGGGACTGGAATTCCAGGCTCGGCAGCCCCGGTCACTCTATCCCGGCCCGGCCCCCGCCCCGCTCTCCTCGCCCGGAGGAGGGGCGCCCGCGGGCCGCGGTGGCGTGAGCGCGGGCGCGGGCGGGGGGGCGGGGGCCGGGCCGGGGGAGCAGCGCCGCCCCTCGCCGGCGGGGCGGGAGCGGCGGCCTCATTGGTCGGCGGGCGGCGGCCCAGCCCTCAGGCCGGCGGAGGCGGGGGCCTGGCGTGCGGGGCCGCGGGCGGACCGAGGCTCCGGGGACCAGTCGGATCGCGCCGCCCAGGGAGCGAGCTCGGAGCGTGTGCGCGGCGGCCACCCCCGGGCCCGGAGCGCGAGCCAGAGCCAGACCCCGAGCCAGGCCCGCCATGACCCACTTCAACAAGGGCCCGTCCTACGGGCTCTCGGCCGAGGTCAAGAACAAGGTGCGCGGGCGCGGGGGGCCCGGGCCGGGTGGGGTCCCCGGGGCGGGCGGTGCCCCGCGCCCGGGCTTCGCGGAGCGGGACGTCGAGCGGCGGGATGGCCGCGCCCCCTCCCGCCCCGGGCGCCTCCGGGCTTTGTTCCCGCGCCGCGGCCGGACGATCGGCGGGCGGGGTCCGGGGCCCCGGGCCGGGCCGCGGCTGCAGGACCCTCCCTCCGGGCCGGGGGGCACCCCGCGCGGCCATCCGCCCCGAGGTGGGGCCGGTCCGCGCGGCCGGGACCCGGGAACAGCCCCCGCCGTGCGCCCCGGGCGCCGTCGACCCCGCATCCTCCCCCTCCCCCCCCCCCCGGGCTGAGCGCAGCCGCGGGCAGTTCGGCGGGTGCGTGGCCGCCGGGCCCCCTTTGTTCCCGGGGAGGGGGCCGCCGGCCCCCCCCCCCCGCCCGCCCCGGACGGCCGGCGCCGGAGGAGCGCACCCCGGGCCCCTGCGCTTTCTCCTCGGCGCCGCGGGCGAAGCTGCGGGAACCGGGACAAAGCCGCGCGCCGCTCCGGGCTGCCATCTGCGGGGACTTGAGGGCTTTTGTGCTTTTTTTTGTGATGAAAACTGAGAAGTTTGTGTCCCGGGGGCTGTAACGGTATCGGGGCGCTCCGCGGCTGCTTTTGTTCGGGGCGGGCCGGGCCGGCGGGGTGCCGTGCGCGGCGACCGGGCTGTGGGGCGCCGGCCCCGGGCTGCGGGCCTGGGAGAGGGGTGAGGGGCCCCCTCCCCAAATCCTCTGCTTCCTGCCTCCCGCCCGCATTCCTGGCCCGTGACATCAGGCCCCGGCGGCAGCCAATCGGCGCGGCGCTGCGCACAGACGGCTCATTGTCTGGCCGCCGCGCTGGCCGGAGCCGCGGAGCCGCCGCGGGGCGTGGGGCCGCGCCCCCGGGAGCCGGCGTCGGGGCGGCCGCGCGAGTCCCCGGCCGGCGGAGCGGTGCGCCCGGCGCGGGGCCGGGGCCGGGGCGTCTCCCCCGCGAGCAGCCCCTGGCGGAACCCGCGGGACCGGGCCGGCTCGCCCCGCCAGCCCCGCATCCGGTCTGATTCAGCCGGGAGAGCCTCGCCGGGGCCCCGCCAGCCCCCCTCCCACCCGGACCCGCGGGGCCGGTGCGGGTTCGTGTGCGGCGCCTCAGGGGAAAGTTTCCTGGACTTTTTTTAAAGAGAAAAGTGAGCGGCTCGGCCTGACGGACCCCTCCCCGCCCCCTGGAAACCGCGCAGTCCACCCGGTCAGGGGCGGGTCCACCGGGGCCGCCGGGCCTGGGGAGCAGTGTTCTGGCTCCTGGCGGCGGGGCCAGCCCGGACCCCCTGCGTTGTGAACGGGGCTGACGGGCCGTCCTTGCAGGGGCTGGCCTTTCTTGGGGTTCACACCCAGCGCCTTTCTCTTTGCGACTAATAAGCAGCTTCTCCTACTTACTGCGGGGGGCAGGGGGGGGCGGGGGGTGCGGGCTGAGGCTGCGCTGTGACTGTTGGGGAAACCGGGGCTCAGAAGCCGGACACAGTCAGGACTCCAGGCCGGTCCCTGAGCACCCAGCCTCTCCCGGCAGCCCCGTCCCTCACTCCGCCCGGCAGCCCGAGCTGGGTGCCCGTCATCACCTCAAGTCTACAGACCCGGGGGGTGATGCTCAGGATGAAAGAAGAGCCACGCCGGCTCCCTGGCTGAGCATCAACCAATGAACCGGGGTTGGGGGTTTGATCCCCAGTGGGGGGGGGGGGGGGGGGGGGGGGAGTGCAGGAGGCAGCCGATCCATGATTCTCTCTCAGCATTGATGTTTCTCTCTCTCTCTCTCTCCCTCTCCCTCTCCCTTCCTCTCTGAAACCAGTAAAAACATTATTTTTTTAAAGGTTAAAGAAGGAAGTTGGAACACTAACTCTAAGGAGGATGTCTGAGGGCGGTCTCAGGGGTGTTCTACCACATCTCACCTGGTCTCCCCCTCCCCCCCCTCCGTTCTCGCTGCCCACCTGTCCTTCGTCCCTTGACGTCGTGATTTCGCATGTGATTCCGTGTGATTCCGCGTGAACCTGTTCCGGGGTCAGAATGCAGTGTTCTGGTCTGCTGGGCCTCCGGGGGAGACCTTGCATGCCGGCTGCGGGCGCCCGGGCCGGGCCTGGACTTGCTGGGTGCGCACACCCCCGAGCCCTCGGCTTGTTCTTCACGTGCTGCACAGCCACAGGGCACTTCTGAGCCAGGGTTTTGCTTTTTCCTGAAAACCTCGTTTAGCAGAAGGGAAAAGGCATAAGCCTCCCGGGGGAGGGGGCGCGTGCGGGATGGGCCTTGGGGTCCAGCGCCGGGGTCCTCGTCCCCTCCCTGCCACTTCCGCCTTGTGTGACGCGGGGCAGGTTGTGCGCTCGCTGAGCTTCAGGCTGCTGACCGAGAGGCCGAGATGTGGGCTCTTGGTCAGGACTCCATGTGGACATTGCCGCCATTCGTAAGAGAAATGCCCATCGGTGTGTATTTCCCCGACACGTAAGCCGCCTCTGGAAGTCCCCAGGTCTGTAAAGTCTTTGGTCTTTTTACAGCGGCCTGTGGACGCAGCCAGAGCGTCTTTGATCTTAGAGACTTTTCATTAGTAAAACTTCAGGGCGAGGGGTAATCTGTAAACGGAAGATGCCTGCTTGCTTGCCAAGAGGATGCTACTTGGTAGAAATACAACGTTGCTCTTTTTTAAATAAATGGGCGAGAAGGTGTCTGAAAACGTCCTACAAGGTGGAATCTTCCGGCCTGGCTCAGTGTCTCTAACAGCAACAAAAGGCTCAATAACTTGGAATCCACAGAGATCTGTCTGGAGCCCAGGACGGGGCAGTGTAGCAGCTGGGCAGGCGGGTCCGGGTCCGGGAGCGGAGCGGTGGGATTAGCCAGGTCCCGGGTGGATCACCAGCCCCGCGGGGCGGGGAGCAGCCTGGAGGAAGCAGCCTTTCCTGACACGTGGCGGGAACGGGGCGTGGGTCCGGGGGTTCCGTGTGTGGCCGAGGCTGCGGGACAGTCTTAGCAAATGACAAGGGGCCCTTTCTTGGGAGGATCGGTGCTGGGGGGCAGTGGGAGGAGGCGCTCCGGGAGGAGCTAACGGGGTGTGAAGAAGCACAGCCCTGCCCCAGGGGACGGGGATCTGGGCTCAGGCGTCTCCGTGGTGACAGCTGGTGGCCATCCCTCCGCAGGGAAGACGCTGTGCGTCTCCGGGCGTTAAACGGCCTGGGCTGATGCCTCCGCAGCCCGTGTCCGCGAGGCCCACCTGCAGCGCTGACACCTGGGCCTGCGCGGACAGTGCCCCTCTGCCCGGTCCCTTAGGGGCCAGCAGTAGCCCCCCCGGAGGGCCTGCTGGGGGCGGGGGGGGTAGGAGGGTGACTTCCCAGCGTGTCCTGAGCCACCATTACCATGATCTGTGACATCAAAACAGATGACACCACTGGAGGCTTTCGGGGTCTCAGCCGGTCCTTCCCCCTCCGCCCAGGGAGCCGGCAGCTGCTTCTCATGGAGGGTGTCTGGGGGGTGGGGGTGGGGGGCACTGCCTGCTGCTCCCGGCTTTAGGGCTTTAGGCCGAGAGAGCGCGCGGCCGGCACTGGGTCGCCTCAGCCCTGGAGAAGCCGGGGCGCTGACACCCCCGCCCTGCGCGGTCAGCCGGGGCGCAGGTGGGAACCCCAGGGCTGGTCGAGGCTGATGCGGGCGGACAGGGGGGCCGTCCTAACGGAAACACAGGCACGTCTCTGCCTTTTATCAAACCCGGCCCGGGGACTGGAGGTTGTGGGTGAGAAGGGCGAGCCTGGTGCTAAGGATGGACCGTGGAGGCCGTCTGGGCCGGAACCTCGGTTCCAGCTCTGACTCTGGCCCAGTAACTGTGTGTCTCACCTGTAACGTGGGGGGGGGGTCACCTGCCTTCCCGGGCCGTGGGGAGACACGGTGTGTCTGTGGGCTCCGCTGCCGCTGGCTCCCGGCCGGCCGCCCTGGCCCTGCGCTGTCCTCGCCCTCGCGGAGGGATGGCGCCCCCCTGGCCCCCCCGCCCGGTCCCAGGCCCCCCGGGCCCCCGGGCCCCGCCAGCCGGGGAGGCAGGTCCCTGAGCAGAGGCTAACCCGAGTTTCCCTCGTGCGTGGGGGCATTTCTCCTGCGGTTCTGGCCGGGGCGGCCATGCTGACGTGGAAGGGGAGGCAGCGGAGGCTAATCCATCCGTGTGCGCGGCCGCGGCGGTCACACGTGGCTCCGCTTTGGGTGCAGGAATCCGCACGCGCCGCCCCGCTAACCGGGTGTGGGGACCCCGCGGGAACCCGTCAGACGCTGACCGAGCCACCTGCCCTGCCTGCTCCTGTGTGCAGAGGCCTGTGCGCTGCATGTGCCCGCCCCACCCGGCCAGGCTTTGGTCCTGTTCTCCTCTCGGGCTCGGTTCTGAAATGTTCTTCCCCCGTCAGTGGGTTCTGCCACCTTCCAGCACCTTCTAAAGCCCGGGGGGGGGGGGGGGGGGGGGCTGCCTCCTGGCCCTGGAGGGGGCGGAGCTTCTTGGTCGGAGGCCCCTGCGCGACCCGCGGGCCTGGGGGTTGTGCGCATCGCCAGCCCCGCCTCCGGCTGCCCGGACTCTGCAGTGGCTCCGGGCGGCCTCGTTACTGATCACTGATCGATACTGATCGGCTAAAGCTCCTGCGAATAGAATAGAATAGAGAGCAGGCGGCGGAGCCCTGAGCAGGGTGGGTTTAAGACGTGTTTGAAGGGGGAGACCCTCCGGGGGCTGGACGGGGCTGGCGCTGCTGAGCCATCCGGGCCCCGGCTCCTACACGGGACGTGAGGCCGGCGCTCGGGGGAGAGGTGGGGCCGCCCCGGGCCGGTCCCTGTGCAGACCCGCCGAGGGGAGGCCTGGACGCCCCCTGCCTCCCCCGCCACGGGGTCCGGGTCGCCCGGGACCGCCGAGCAGTGTCTCCAGGCGCACCTTCCGGGAGGGAGGCAGGAAGGAGCAAGTGGCGATGCTTGTCTCCAGGCGGAGAGAATGGGACAGTGTCTGAGCCCCGCAGGGTCCATCAAAGGTGTCCTTGTTCAGACACGGGGGTGCCCGCTGGGCCAGGTGCAGGGAAGGTGCTGGGGGCGGGTCAGGGGAGGGGCAGCCTGCCGAGGGAGGAGGTTCCAGAGACAAGCTGGCAGGAGGGGGGGCCGTGGCTCAGACCCCCTCCGAGGCACAGGGGGCCAGAGGAGACAGGTCCACGCTCCCATCTGTATGAGGGGCGGTGACGGTGGCCTAGGGTCCGACAGCTCCCTCCTAGGCGGCCCCTGAGGCTATTGCCGTCAAACAAGATGGCCGCAGGCCTGGCTCAGGGTGAGCGTCCACCTACCAACCAGGAGGTCACAGTTCGAGTCCTGGTCATTGTGGCTGGATCCCCAGCGGGGAGCGTGCAGGAGGCCGGCGATCCACGATTGTCTCTCATCACTGATGTTTCTCCCTCTCTCTCTCCCTTCCTCTCTGAAACCAATACAAATACATATATTTAAAGTAATGTTTTATAAAGAATCGCGCAGACCCAGGCAGCCCTGGCTTCTCTGGCTCCCGAGGGCCCGTGACCCGTCAGTTGCCCTGGAGCCCTGGGGCAGGGTGTGCGTGCGCCTTGAATGATTTGTTTATTAAGCCGGGATCTTTCGGAATCGGATTTTCTTCTGAACTGCCCCACTTTTACCTCCTCTGAGGGCTTCCAAATGAATCGTCAGCGACCAGAGAGCAGATCGGATCGGAGTCCAGGCGCTCCTGGCTGACGTCCGGGCCCAGCGGGCGTGGTGTCCCTCCCGGCGGCGGCTAGGGTTTCTCCGCGGGACTCGTGGAGCGGCGGGGACAGAAGGCCCTTTATCGGGAGCAAAACAAATCCCTCCCGGCTCCCTCTGAGATTACTGGATGGGAGATGAAGGAGATGGCTGCCCAGCGCACAGGCATCGGGTGCAGGCGCCGCGTGACCAGGGACGCTCTACGTCCCGGCGTTTTCCTGGTCTGGTCTCCCCACCGGCGCAGGAACAATCACTTATTGGGTGCCCACTGGCACCAGGCGTGGGGGCTGGGGGCTGGAGGACGGATAAAGCCCGCCCCGGCCTCAGGAAGACACGGGCAGGTCCCAGGGATGCGCTCTGTGCGGGCTCGGGGGGGTGCAGGCCCGGTCCCCAGGGGTCCACACCTCCCGGGAGTCCACTCGCCTGGCCGGGGGGCTCTGAGCCTGCAGCCGGCCCTGGCGGGTGGGGGTGAGGACGGAGTGGGGTCCCTCGGGTTCCCGCGTTTGCCCAGGCCCCGCACACCCACGAGCTGTGCAGGACGCGGACCCGCTAGTGGTTACCCTCTGGTTCTTGGGGAGTAACCGCCCGCTCCCTCCCTGAGTCAGCGTGAGCTTTCAGTCCACCGTCAGCTCTTCTGACCGCCGCGCGGAGGGCCGGCCCCGGGGGCCGCGTTGCCCTGTCCCGCGTCAGTGACTGCGAGGCCTGGGCCCCGGCCTCGAGCTGTTTAACGGCGTCTTTGCTCTCACGGTGACTGTGCGCCGGCCACGGGGCTTGGTGTCCATGGGCCCCTGTTTGGAGGGAGGAAGCTGTGCCTGGCGGGTCCGAGGGCGGGCGGGCGGGCGGGCGGCCGAGGCCCCGCTCCACAGTCAGGACCAATGCCCCGTGGGTGAGACGGCCACTCCCCCACCTCGGAGTCCCGGTGGAGCCGGTAACCAGGTGAGCAGGAGAGAGTGACCAGGCGTATGGCGTCTGCGTACAGGCCAAGGCCGCCCCCAGAGCACGGGCCCCGGACAGTCAGCCCTGGAGGCTCAGGTGCCCCCGTGAGCTGAGGACACAGGGGTGGGGCTCGGGGCTTCGAAGGGGAGGCAGGCAGGTCACGGGGAGACGGAAGCAGCTGTTGGGTAAATGAGTGTCTCGGGGCCGCCGGTGACGGTGGACTTTGCTCACACCGGCCTCCCCGCCCCCGCCCTGGCCCCTGTCTGTTAACCGCAGTAGCCTTGGGGGGGGGGGGGGCAGAGGCTGAGGTTTTTGTGGGGGTTTTGGGGTTTTTGTTTTATTCTTTTTAGTCTTTTGTTTCTTAAAAATAACCAGCTTAAAACAGTCAAATCCCCGGCAGCCTGCCCGGTGGCCCGGGAGGAGGGGACCCCTGGGAGCAGGGGGCGGGTTGGGTTACTGCCTTAGGTCACAGGTCAGAGTGTTTGACGTCTGACTTCAAGGCATGTGACCTGGCCGGTGGCACCCCCGTGGACACGTGTGCGTCTGCAGGGGCTCCAGGGGGCGGGTCCCAGGTGGGGATGATGCTAAGCCTGACCCTCATCCTGTTCCAGGTCTCCAGGCAGCGAGGGGGGAGGAGCGGGGAGGGGCGGTGGCGAGTCCCCGTCTCCCTGGCCTCCCGCTATTGCCGACACCTGACTTCATTCTTTGGGGCACACACCTTCCCACACCCACTCCATCGTCTCGCTTTCGGGGGGCCTCCCGCAGGCTCCGTACGGGGGTGCCTGCCTGGGGGCGACAGGTGGGAGGCCCCACTCCGGGCAGGGCCTCTGAAGGTCGCCAGGGAAGGTCACGTGAAATAAACCCCGAGGCAGAGTACGGAAATGACGCCGATAAAGAACTGGGAGAGGGAGCGATACTGAGAGGGAGCGATCAGCCTGCAGCCGCCAGGCGTGTGCTCGGTGGGCTTATGCCAACTAGCGCGTGGCCAGAAAGGACACGTCGGCATTTCCCGCCCGACGTCCGGAGGCTGAGCTCCACCGGCCAGAGCTTCCTTTTCACACGGACTTGCTCTAGGGCCGCGTCCGACCCTCGGAGGCCGCCTGGTGGGCGGTGGGTGGTGGGTGGTGGGCGAGTGTCCCCGTCTGCCTCGCTGGCTCCGACCCGCTGCGTCCGGGGAGGGGAGACCTCGTGAAATAGATTCCTTTCCCAGATGGCCTCAGAGGAATTTCTTCTCACTTTAAACTTGTTTGTAAGGAAAGAGCACACATTCCTGAGTCGGGAATTCTGCTTCGCTGGCGTGGCTGCAGGAAGCTCCCGTCTTTTCAAAGTATTGGCAGTATTTGGGCGGAAAAGCCAAAACCCACGGTCACGTGACGTGGGCGACACCCCCTCGTGGTTAGCTCACCCGGCGTGGGCTCGGGGGCGCTCCTGAGCCCGCTCCCGGCCTGTGGCCCTGCTGCCCGGAGCCCCGCCCGTGACCAGAGCGTTGGGGGCAGGTCTGACCCGGGCCTTGCTTTTCCTCTCCTCGCCCCTCCGAAGAGAAGAGCCCGGAGAAGAGGGGACGCCCTCCTGGCCCTCCGCGGACTCTCCGTCGGCTCTGTACCCGCCTCGCGGCTTGGGGATGGCCGTGAGCCTTGAAACGTAGACATGCTTCTGTCGTTTGGGCTGGACAGGCGGGGTCCTTCGGCTCAGAAGCCCCACAGGCACCCCAGGCCTCCAGCATCACGCCATCGCCACGCTGGGAAGCGGGGGGAGTGTCCTTACAGCCTCGCTGCTGGGCCGCTGGGTCCCACGCCGGATGGGCGGCTGCTCTCGGCCTCCTGTGCGGCAGGAGGGGCCGGGAGAGGCCAGTCCTCCAAGGCCCCTCAGCGGCGGCCTGGCTCGGCCACGGGGCCACGCAGGACCCCACCCAGCCTTCATCGCGCCTTCAGTTTCACTGAGACGCGGGCACTCGCAGTTGAGCGCTTTGCGTTTGAAAGCAGCGCAGCCGCCGAGAGGCCGCTCCACCGCGCTGGGCCCGCGGCTCTGGCCGGTCCGCCTCCCCTCCCCCAGCCGGTGGCGGAACCGCCGTCCTCCGTCCAGGTGCCCACGGCACCCACGTGACCCGGCCCGGGCCTGCGCTGTGCCTGGAATCGGAAATGTCTTCGTGAGGCCAACCTCCAGGCCGAGGCTGGATCGGGGACACGCGGCGCGCTCGCTGTCTCCCGTGAAGAGCAGCTCACCGAGGCTCTGTTCCGCGTCTCTCCCTGCGGGCCGTCTCTCCCTGCGTGTCGCAAGTGGGGCGCCGTGGGGTCAGGCGTGGTTTCCCCTCCTCGGTCCCAGCTTCTCCCCACACGCTGCCCGTTTCCCGCTCACCCGGGGCGGGTTACTCGTCCTGAAGCGCCAGCGGTGCGTTGGGTCGGCCAGTGAGCGCGGTGCGAGCGAGTGCCGGGCCGCAGGGCCGGTGTGAGGCTGGGGGCCGGTGTGAGGCTGGGGGCCGGAGTGAGGCTGGGGGCCGGAGTGAGGCCGGAGTGAGGCTGGGGGCCGGAGTGAGGCTGGGGGCCGGAGTGAGGCTGGGGGCCGGTGTGAGGCTGGGGGCCGGAGTGAGGCTGGGGGCCGGTGTGAGGCTGGGGGCCGGAGTGAGGCTGGGGGCTGGTGTGAGGCTGGGGGCCGGAGTGAGGCTGGGGGCCGGTGTGAGGCTGGGGGCCGGAGTGAGGCTGGGGGCCGGTGTGAGGCTGGGGGCCGGAGTGAGGCTGGGGGCCGGAGTGAGGCTGGGGGCCGGTGTGAGGCTGGGGGCCGGTGTGAGGCTGGGGGCCGGAGTGAGGCTGGGGGCCGGAGTGAGGCTGGGGGCCGGTGTGAGGCTGGGGGCCGGAGTGAGGCTGGGGGCTGGTGTGAGGCTGGGGGCCGGAGTGAGGCTGGGGGCCGGTGTGAGGCTGGGGGCCGGTGTGAGGCTGGGGGCCGGAGTGAGGCTGGGGGCCGGTGTGAGGCTGGGGGCCAGTGTGAGGCTGGGGGCCGGTGTGAGGCTGGGGGCCCTGTGTTCCAGATCGCGTCCAAGTACGACCCGCAGGCCGAGGAGGACCTGCGCGGCTGGATCGAGGAGGTGACGGGCATGAGTGAGTCCACCTCCGATGGCGCCGCCCCACCTATGCTTCCTGCGTGGGGGAGGGGGTGGGCAGCCGGCCGCCTCCTGGGACCGCGGTGAGCTGTCCTCTCCTCCGCAGGCTCATCAACAAGCTCCAGCCGGGCTCCGTGAAGAAGGTCAACGAGTCCTCGCTGAACTGGCCGCAGGTAACGCCCCTCAGGGCAGGTGACACCCCCTCAGGGCAGGTGACACCCCTCAGGGCAGGTGACACCCCCTCAGGGCAGGTGACACCCCTCAGGGCAGGTGACACCCCTCAGGGCAGGTAACGCCCCTCAGGGCAGGTAACGCCCCTCAGGGCAGGTAACACCCCCTCAGGGCAGGTAACGGCCCCCTCAGGGTCACTCTTTTTTCTTTTTTTTTTTCTTTTTTCTTTTTTTTAGATAAATCAAGTGGGGAATGTGTAGGTGTTTCCTACTTCACCACAATTTCCTTTTTCTTACATATTTTTATGCACTTCAGGGAGGCAGGGAGGGAGAGAGAAATAGAAACATCAGTGATGAGAGAGAATCACGGACCGGCTGCCTCCTGCACACCCCACACTGGGGATCGAGCCCACAACCCGGGCCTGTGCCCCGACCGGGAATCGAACCCTGACCTCCTGGGTCATAGGTCGAGGCTCAGCCCCTCTTTAGGCAGCGAAACTCGATTACGTTTTCCAAACAGACATTTCAGCAGACGTCTGTGCACCCGGCTATGTTTTGCTTTTGTATCGTGTTGTTTTCGACGCGTCCGTAATGCCTTAGAGTGAGGTCCGTGATTATCAGATGTTCCGTCTAGAAGTTTTCTTATATTTAGTCTGTCTCTTCTCAGAGAGGACTTGGCAAGTTTACACAGATTAAGCCGCCTAGGGCAGAGGAGAAATGGGGGAAAGCGAGGAATTTAACGACTGTCGGGCAACAGCGGCACCAAGTCCGCGTGACACGCAGGGATGCGTGCGATTCAGTAAAGCTGCACAGCTGAGTCTTCAGGGCGGGTTTTGATACAGAAGAGCGTAAGCATTTAGCAACCACAAAACCACAAATTTATACGCAAGTTAAAACCAAAACGTGACGGGTTATGTACCTTTTGACAAGGAGAACTTCAGCCTGGAAAACAGGGACCCAGAATTCTTAAAAGCCCGTGAGGAAGATCGTGTTTTTGAGAAACTGAAAGGAATCACCCTTTAAAAATCCTGAAGAGGCCCGGCTGGCGTGCTCCGTGGCTGCGCGCCGGCCTGTGAGCCAGGAGGCCAGGGCTCCATTCCCGGTCGGCACACGCCCGGCACGTTTCCCGCGGCGAAGGGCTCTCCTTCCCCTCGCCCCCCGGGGGGGCCGTGCCCGGGGGGGGGGGGGGGTCCCAGAGCCTCGCCGAGCAGCCACCACGCGGACGCAGGGTCTAGGTGGCCGGGGCCTCTTCCCTTCCAGTTGGAGAACATCGGCAACTTCATCAAAGCCATCCAGGCGTACGGCATGAAGCCGCACGACATCTTCGAGGCCAACGACCTGTTTGAGAACGGGAACATGACCCAGGTGCAGACGACGCTGGTGGCGCTGGCCGGCCTGGTACGTCCGCCGCGGTCCGTCGTGCAGGCTCCGCCGCGGGGGACGGGGACGAGCGGCGTCTTCGTCACCCGCCCCCCGGGAGGTCAGACGGGCAGGGGGTCCTGTCCCCTCCGTCATCGTTAGCTTTGTGGGGGGCTGCTGGGCGCCATGAGACGCTCACACGCCGGAGGTGCCGTGTGGGGCCGCGACGGCCGTGCCCGGGCTGCCCGGCCCCGTGGGCCTCGCCGGCGCCTTCACTGTGGGCGGGCCTTCGGCAAAGCTCGGCCGGCGGGCTCGGGCTGAGGCTGCGCTTCCGTCCAGGCCAAAACCAAAGGCTTCCACACCACCATCGACATCGGGGTGAAGTACGCCGAGAAGCAGACGCGGCGCTTCGACGAGGGGAAGCTGAAGGCCGGCCAGAGTGTCATCGGGCTGCAGGTGAGGGGGGGCTGCAGGTGAGGGGGGCTGCAGGTGAGGGGGGGCTGCAGGTGAGGGGGGCTGCAGGTGAGGGGGCTCCTCCGTTCAGCCGCACGCGCTCCCGCTGGCGAGGCAGCACCATCACGGGAACGGACAGGCCCGTGCAGGCTGGGGGGGGCGGTTACAGTCCGCGTCCACGCTGTGAAGCCTGAGGAGACCCCGCCCGTCGTCCGGCCAAGGACGTGGCCGCGGGCGGTGACTCTTCGCGCCTGCACTGCTTCTCTGGGGGGACGCACCCCACAAACCCTGAGGCCCCAGGCCCGCTAGGCAGCCTTACCGAACCCCAAGGCCGGGTCGTCACTGGTGCAAGCGCTCAGGGTGTCAGCTCCGCTCCTGGGGAACCCCCAGCCCGGGTGTCTCCCTTCCCTTCCTCGGGGCCCGGGAGGGTGTCTCGGGGCACCGGCTCGGCGGGGGGCGGGCTTCGCCCCTTTCCAGACGGGTCCTGGGAGGTGGGCCGTGGCCGCAGGAGTCCGTTGGTTACGCGCTGGCGGCTCCATGGGCGGAGGGCGGCCATGTTCACACGACGGGCGTCAGAGACGAAGGAGACCATCTCCGGTCCATTCACCGCTTTTCACTCAGGAGAGGCTCGTGCGTCCGGGTGTCTCCTGCTTGTGGGTCAGACGCCACGCGCTGGGGCGCCGGGAGGGTGCCCCGTGCCCGCGTAGACCCCGAGGGGAGGAGTGTGACCACCCCCTCCTCTGCTCTCGCTCCTGTGTCCTGAGTCTGTCCCAACGAGCAGGCTTTCCCGTCAGTAAAAACGTTTCCTTCCATCAGGCTTTTTAAGGAGAAAGGACCCAGTGTAGAAACAGCCATCCCGGCTGACTGTCGTGCCGAGGCCACGGGCCCTGGGCGGGAGGGGACGGGAGAGGGGGGGGGACGCTTGTTCCTGCTGCTCTGACCGTGGCCGTGCACGCCCTCACGGTGCCCTCCGGGCGCTGCCCCGTGGACGTGAGGTTGCGGGACTGCCCTGCGGCTCTTGCCCCGTGAACGGGCCGTTTGGAGGAAGGTTGAAGCTGCGCTTGTTCAGCCGCAGAGAGGACCCCTGGCGTCTGCTGCCGCATTTTACACAAAACACACCCCGGGCGGGAGGCGTGCTGCGGCCAGCGCCGGCCTCTGCCCCTCCCCTCCGGAGGCCGCCCCTGCCTGTGGGGAGGGAGGAGGCGGAGGGAGCGGATTTCTCATCATCCGGCCTCTGTGGCACCTTAGCGTCCATCCCTCCGTCCGTCCTTCCTGTTGCGGGTTTCCGTGTGGTTAACGGTGAGGCCTTTACAGCCAGTGGGTTGTTTGAAATCCTTCCTTTAAACGCGCCCTTCAGAGGGGCCGGAGGAGACTCGGCGCCGTGAAGGCTGCGGCGTCCGGGAACCGATGCCGCTTTTGTTTTGCACTTAAAGATGGGGACCAACAAGTGCGCCAGCCAGGCGGGCATGACCGCCTACGGGACCAGGCGGCACCTGTACGACCCCAAGATGCAGACGGACAAGCCCTTTGACCAGACCACCATCAGCCTGCAGATGGGCACCAACAAAGGGGCCAGCCAGGTGAGGGCCGGCCCGCCGCCCGGCCGCAGGCAGCTCTCCCGGCCGGACCCGGCGCAGAGCCGCCGCTGCGGGCGTGGGGCCCGGGCAGTGGGTTCCTTCCAGGAGCAGGTTTTGCTGGGAAAGCACACGCGTGACCGGGCCCTTCTGCCGTCATACGTGTGCACGGCTCCCGCTCCTTCTGGCGGTTAGGACGCCGGCCTTCCCGGCAGGAAACAGCAAGGCGACCGTGTTCTGGCTCCAGCTCCAAGCAAACTGCCTCCGACCGTCACGTGTGTGTGTGTGTGTGTGTGTGTGTGTGTGTGTGTGTGTGTGTTTTAATTGATTTCAGAGAGAGGAAGGGAGAGGGAGAGGCAGGCAGAAGCATCAATGATGAGAGAGAACCCTGCTGGGGAGCGAGCCCGCACCCGGGCCTGTGCCCTGACCGGGAATTGAGCCGTGACCTCTGGCTCATAGGCTGATGCTCAGCCGTGAGCCCCGCTGGCCGGGCGGCTGCTGTCGCTTCTGCCCCAGCTGGTCACTTATAACTGTTCCCGAGAGAGAGAGAGAGAGAGAGAGAGAGAGAGAGGGAGAGAGAGAGAGAGGGAGGGAGAGGGAGAGAGGGAGAGTGCACGCAGCCCTGAGCCGCGCTAACGTCTGCCCTTGACCCCAGGCGGGGATGCTGGCGCCGGGCACCCGGAGGGACATCTACGACCAGAAGCTCACCCTGCAGCCCGTGGACAGCTCGACCATCTCCCTGCAGATGGGCACCAACAAGGTGGCCTCGCAGAAGGGCATGAGCGTGTACGGGCTCGGGCGGCAGGTCTACGACCCCAAGTACTGCGCCGCGCCCACCGAGCCCGTGATCCGCAACGGCAGCCAGGGCACGGGCACCAACGGCTCCGAGGTCAGCGACAGCGACTCGCAGGCCGAGTACCCCGACGAGTACCACGGCGGGTACCCCGACGACGACCCCCGCGAGTACCAGTACGGCGACCCGGGCCTCGATTACTAGGCGCGGGCGGAGGCGCCGCCCTCCCGTCGCGGTCACTCGGGGGGAGCCCAGCTGGCCTTGAGTGACGCTTCTCTGCCCCGAACCCCTAGTGCGCTCCCTGTGCCCGCAGGAGAGTACGCCCACCCCCTCCTCCGCCCGCCGCTCCGCCGCCGCCTCTCCGGCCGGGGCAGCCGCCCGCAGCGCGCGGGAGCGGAAGGCGGAGCGGCGGGTCCTCTGACATCTCGCATTCTCACAATCTTTACGGAGCTGTTCCAAGCAGTAGGAGGCTTTTCCCTACAGTTAGCGTCTGGCTCCTCCCGGAAGACTAAACCCGCGCTTAGAGCTCAGGCGCCCGCCAGCCACACCCACGCCGCCGCCCGGTAGCCGCTCGCAGGCGCAGACCGAAGCCCGCCGCGTTGGTCGCGGATGGGAATGCGGGGCGGCCCGGCCGCGCCCCCTGCGCGGGCGTCTCCGAGGCGGCGCCGCGGCCGCAGAGCGTGGGCCTGGCCGGCGCGCGCCCATCCTGTAGCCGGCGTAGCGGTGCAGACGTGCTCTGTCTCCACTGTATTTATTGCTGCGTTTCTCAGCGTAAACTTACCCCCGTGTATTTTTTATAAATAAATATTTTTTTTGAACATTCACACGAGCCCGCAGCTGATTGTTCAGGACGACTCGTTCCCGGGTCTGGGGTCCATCGCTGCCTTGACATCTCTCCCTTCAGCCCTCCCCACAGCGCACTCTGCCTGGGACGGGGGGCCGGCAGGATGGACGGGGGGCCGGCAGGATGGATGGGGGGCCGGCAGGATGGATGGGGGGCCAGCAGGATGGATGGAGGGCCGGCAGGATGGATGGGGGGCCGGCAGGATGGACAGGGGGGCCTGCAGGACGGGGGGCCGGCAGGATGGATGGGGGGCCGGCAGGATGGATGGGGGGCCGGCAGGATGGATGGGGGGCCGGCAGGATGGATGGGGGGCTCTGCCCTTGCACGGGGGGACCCACAGCCAGCACTCAAACTGCTCCGTGTGACTCAGCTGCCCAGTGTGCCTCCCATCCAGCTCCGGGTCACCTCAGTCCTCGGAGCGTGGGTGGAGGTGGGGTGGACTGACTCTCCTGCTCTCGGTGAATCAGTGTTAACAAGGGGCATTCTCGGGGTGCAGTCAGGTGACGGAGCAGATACACAGCTCCCCTCCTCCCACGACCACCTCCAACTGACAACAAATGACAGAGCCGCCGCCACCGAGCCCCTGGGAGACCAGCTGAGCAGAACGCCCGGAGCTCGGGTACAGAGGCCAGGAGACCCCGGAGGGGCGGGCCCTCCCCACGTGACAGCCGTGTCTCGGCTGCAGGGGCCCGGCCCTTCCCGAGAAGCAGGAGTCCCAGCCCACGGCTCCCAGACGGGACACCAGTGCCGGGAAGAGGGGGCCCACCCTGGCTGGGAGCTCTCAGGTGGGGAGCGCGAGTGACCAAGCCCAGGGTGAGGGCGCGACGAGGGCCGGGAATCCCCCCAGGACGAAGCACAGGCCCTGTGCCGCTCTCCTCCCCGCTGGCCCACCCAGGCACACAAACCCCTGCTCGCCCTTAGCCGGGCGGCCACCCTTTGCCAGCCCCGATGAATCCCTGAGCCGCTCCATCCCTCTCACACCCCGAGCCTCTGGCAGAAGCTCCCGTGCAGGCCCCCTCGGAGGGAGGGCGGAGAGCCCCAACAGCAGCAGCCGGCACAGCCAGTCAGCCCGGGCGAGCCCGCCTGCAGCAGCGAAGCCCAACTCCAGCAGGAGGGCACGGGCCACCGCACCAGGACACCCCGGAGAGCCGGCCCAGGTGGCTAAGGGGGCTGCTCCGCTGGGCCCACAGGACACTTTTAAGACTGAGAGACATAGCACATCCACCTGAATCATGGAGAGTCCATCCAAAGGAGAGGACAGGACAAAACCCCAAGAAAGGAACTAAACAAGATGGAGACAAGCAACCGGCCCGCTAAGATTCAAAACGCTGGTTACAGGGCTCCTCGGTGAACGCGGGAGAGGAATGAATGAGTGCTGAGAATTTCAACAAAGAGAGAGGAACTATTAAAAAGAACCAACCAGCACTGAAAAATGCAGTAGCTGAGATGAAGAATACACTAGAGGGAATCAACAGCAGATCAGCTGAAGCAGAGGATGGAATTAGTGACCCAGAAGATGGGGTAGCAGCTGACACGCAATCAGAGCAGCAAAGGAAAAGAGAATTTCTTTAAAAGAGGATAGTTTGCCCTGGCCGGATTGGCTGAGTGAATAGAGCGTTGGCCTGCGGACCAAAGGGTCCTGGGTTTGGTCCCGGGTTTGAGTCTATGACACGTGCCCGGGTTGCCGGCTCGATCCTCAGTAGGGGGTGTGCAGGAGGCAGCCGATCCATGATTCTCTCTCATCGTTGATGTTTCTATCTCTCCCCTCTCCCTTCCTCTCTGATATCAATAAAAATATATTTTAAAAAGAGGATAGTTTAAGGGACCTCTGGGACATAGACTGAAAACTTCCCTAACCTGGCAAAGGAAATAGACTTACAAGTCCAGGAAGCACAGAGTCCCAAACAAGAGGAAACCAAAGAGGCCACACCAAGACCCAGCGTATTTCAAACACCGAAGGCAGAAGACAGAACCATGAGGAGGAGCAAAAGCCGTCAGTTGCCTACGAGGGAGCGCCCACACGCCCGTCAGCTGGTTTCTCGGTGGGAACCTCGCGGGCCAGAAGGGACTGGCACGTGGCCTTCCCAGGGATGAGCAGCCATGACCTATATTCGGGGTTACCCGGCGAGGTCATAATTGAGAATTGAAGGGGAGAGCGTTTCTGAGATGAGAAAAAGCTAAAGGCGTTCGTCACCACCAACAGGCATTACAAAAAGTGTGAAAGGAGCTGGTTTAGGTAGAAAAAAAGAAAAAAAGATCAAAATATATGAATAAGAAAATATAGGAACGGGGAAAAACCTCACTGACAAAGGCAGACGCTTGGTAAGAGTAGGGAATCAAGCAATTAAAGCTAGTGCAAAGACTGACGTAGAAAGATCCTGCATAAATACAATAAATGATAAGAAATAAAAAAGGTCAATAAAACCAAGAGCTGGTTCTATGAAAAGATAGAGACAAAATTGATAAATCTTTAGCCAGACACATCAAGAAAAAAGAGAGAGCCCTCCCAAAAAAAAAAAAAAATCAGAAATGAAAGAGAAGTGACAGAAATACAAAGGATTATAAGAAAATATTACAAATAGCTAGATGCCCACAAACTGGACAACCTAGAACAAATGGACCAATTCCTAGAAATATACATACAATCTTCCAAGACTGACTCAAGAAGAAACAGAGAACCTGAACAGACCCGATCAGTAATAAAAACACAGCAAACCAGGTGTCTTCACGGGAGAATTCTACCGAACATTCAAGGAACGCTGTCCTCAAACGCTTCCCAAAACGCTGACGAGGCGGGGCCACCCTCACCCTGACTCCCCAGCCAGACAGACCACAACACAATACAGCTGCAGGCCGGCGTCCCTGACGAACACAGAGGCAAAACCCTCCACGAAATACCAGCCAACCAAACCCAGCAACACATTCCAAGGATAATACGCCTGGATCGAGGGGTGTTTGTTCTCGAGATACGAGGCTGGTTCGATATTCGGAAATCCATGAACGTGATACACCACATGAGTAAAACGAAGGGTAAGCATCATAGGATCCCATCACTAGATTCGGAGAAAGCATGTGGCGAAACCGCCGTCCATTCTGATCAAAGCTCTCAGCAAAGTGGGGGCAGAGGGGACACACTTCAACGTAACAAGGCCACATACGACAAACACATTTTATGTGGGCAAAGACAACAAAGGAAACACAAATGAGGCTCCGTCAACTTAAAAAGCTCCCGCATCCCAAAGAAAACCATCAACGGAACAAAAGGCAGCGTACTGAGAGATATTCGCAAACGGTCCACCTGACAACGGCTCAATATCCAAATGATCCAGAACTCGCACAGCTCAACATTAAAACAAAAAACAAACCCAGACAAGGCCATTAAAAAGGGGCAGAGGGCCCGTGCAGACGCTTCTCCCAAGAGGACACACCGACGGCCAACGGACGCACGGAAAGATGCTCCCGGTCTCCAGCCGTCAGGGAGACTCCAATCAAACCACACGCAACACCACCTCCCGCCTGTGGGACGGCAGCCGCCAGTGAGCCACACACAAGTGCGGGCGAGGACGTGGGGAAAGGGGCCCCGTGGCTGCTGGGGGAGGGGCAGGGGGCGGGGGGTGCAGACGGTGCGGCCACCGTGGGAAACAGACTGGAGATTCCTCAGAAAGTTAAAAATAGAACTGCCGTGTGACCTAGCAATTCCACTGCTGGGAATATGTCTGAAGGAAACCAAAACACTCCTTTGAAAAGATAGACACGCCCCCACGTTCACGGCCGCGAAATTCACAGCAGCCACGATACGGAAGCCGGGTGTCCGTGGGCAGACAGACGCGTGGATGAAACAGCCGGGGCGCAGGAACACACGGACATCACTCACCGGGAGAAAGCAGGAATCCTGCCGCCGGTGACAACAGGGAGGGACCTGGAGGGCACTGTGCGAAGTGGAATTAGTCAGACGGGGGAAGACCACACTGCACGCTATCGCTCACACGTGGAATGTAAAGTGGCATCAACGAACAAAACGGACACAAACTCAGATACAGAGAACTAGATGGAGGGACCTGGGGGTGAGTGCAAAGGGGAAGGGATTAAACAGTACAAACTGCGGCGAGGAGACCAGTGGCGGGATGTGAAGTGCAGCTCAGGGAACACGGTGAGTGCGGGGCGGGCGGGGGGGACGGGGGTGCTGGACTTACCGGGGCGATCGCTTCGCAATTACATAAGAGTCTAACCACCATGCAGTACACCTGCAACTATGGAACACTGTACGTCAACTATAATTGAAAAATAAATTTTAAAAAAGAATACATTACATAGAAATAAAGCACACAAAACGTTCAGATGAATAATTTTATTATATATATATATATATTATATTTATTTCAGAGAGGAAGGAAGAGTGAAAGATAGAAACATCAATGATGAGAGAGAATCACTGATTGGCTGCCTCGTGCACGCCCCCTACTGGGTATTGAGCCCACAACCTGGGCCTGTGCCTTTGACCGGAATCGAACCTGGGACCCTTCAGTCCACAGGCCGACACTCTATCTATCCACTGAGCCAAACCAGCCGGGTCAGATGAGTGATTTTAAAATCACTTTAATGCCGTTACTTTACGACAATCTGTTCGTTTCTCGTCTCTGAAGAGCACAGACGTTTCAGAAAGGAGACACTGGGCCGGAAACAGGACCTTAGATAATAAACTGGGGTTTGTAAAACGAGGTGTCAGCAAACCCCAGCCTTCCCTCACGACACGGAGAAGGTCGGGGGCTGAGTGCACGCGCCGAGGACACGGGGACACGCGCTCGGACGTTTCCTCGGCCACGCGAGGGGCGGGCTCTGGGGCGGGGGCGCTGCTGGCGTTGGCTGCGGCAGGCGGGAGGATGTGCCGGTGCCACGTGCCCACAGAGCCCCGGCCACTTGCCCATCGGCACAGCGACTGCTCCCAGAACCCGCTCCGTGAACGAACCCCTGGCGAGTCCGACGGCGCGCTTAGAGAAGAGGGGCGTCTGCGCTGGCTGAGGAGCCCGGCCACGGCCTCGCCCGCTCGCGCTGCGGGGAGCCAGCCGGTCCCTCAGGACCGGAGACTGCTCGCCCCGCACCGACACCCTGTTCCAAGCTTCAGAGGGGGAAGCAGCGCCCCCCTCTGCCCGTTGCTGCCCGGCTCCCGGGTGGGGCTGGGCGGATGATTGCTGGCCGTAAGCCGGAGGCTGGGGCGCCACCAGCCTCGTCACATCTGGCGCACCGGCCAGCCCGCGTCCCGGCGGCGTCAGGGGGGAGTTGTGGCTCTCAGGGTCACGTGTTCGAACTGCACTCGCGGCTGCGGCAGCTGAGCCGTCCAGGACTGCATGTGGGGGTGGGGCCTGCTCTGGACGGGCAGGCGCTTCCACCGGTGCCCCAACTGCTGCACGGGGCTCGCAGGCAGCCTGGAGTGCGTGTGACCGTGTGTGACCGCGTGTGGCCGTGTGTGACCGCGTGTGACCGTGTGTGACCGTGTGACCGTGTGTGACTGTGTGACCGTGTGTGACCGCGTGTGACCATGTGTGACCGTGTGTGACTGTGTGACCGTGTGACCGTGTGTGACCGTGTGACCGTGTGTGACCGTGTGTGACTGTGTGACCGTGTGACCGTGTGTGACTGTGTGACCGTGTGTGACCGTGTGTGACTGTGTGACCGTGTGTGACTGTGTGACTGTGTGACCGTGTGTGACTGTGTGACCGTGTGTGACTGTGTGACCGTGTGACCGCGTGTGACCGTGTGTGACCGTGTGTGACTGTGTGACCGTGTGTGACCGTGTGTGACCGTGCGCCCCTGAGCGGAGGCCGTAATCGCGGTCCTAGAGGGTCTCGGCCCAGCGAGTGCGAGAGGCTGGAGGGCCCGGCGGCAAGGACCACGCGGGAAGGGCGGGGCGGGGCCTGCGCGTTTACTGGTGACGGCCCCTCCCGGTACCTAACGGGCCGAGCGGACCACGGGCCGGAGTTCCGTTCCGTCTTGGTTCTGCGCGGAGCCCCCGGCGGCCTGCGGCCTCTGGCGGTGTGACCTGTTCATCCTCTTCACGAAGCTCTGCAAGCAGGAGGACGTGGCCAGGGTGAGGGCCTGCGCGGGGCACCTTCCCTCGGCCGCATCGCTCTGGGGACTTAATCCTTCACGTTCCCCCGGCCCTGGCCGGTGCGGCCCGGGGGGCTGGGCATCGTCCCCTGCACTGAAGGATCACAGGCTCCATCTCCTGTCGGGCACGTGCCGGGGACTGTGGGCTCGATCCCCGTGGGAGGGGGGCAGGGGCAGCCGGTCGATGTTCTGCTCTCACAGGGCATTCCCCTCTCGCCTCCATGTCTTTCTCCCTCTCTCCCCGCCCCCTTCTTCCTCCCCTCCCTCTCCCTTCCTCTAAAAATCTTTTTTAAAAAGTTTCCCCTATGAATTAAAATACTGGGGCGGGGGGGGGAGTAGATTTCCAAGTGGGTTTTAAATCTGAAAAGTGGGGATCAGAGCAAGAAGACCTGCCACCGTCCTCAGAAGCATCGGCTGTGCCTGCGGACACGTGACTGCAGGCTCGTGTGTGTGTGCGTGTGTGTGTGTGTGTGTGTGTGTGTGTGTGTGTGAGGCAGGACGCGTTGTTACGGAGCCAGAGGTGCCTGGGCAGGGGGCTCCGCCTGCTCCTCGTAAGAGCACAGGGGCTTTAACACCCGCGTCTTACGGCAACAGGCGGAAGAGGATTGTGCGGACGCCACTCGCCCCGACAGCGGGAGAGATGAGACGCCCCAGCTGTTCCAGGCCCGTCTGCAGGGATGGGCAGGGGCAGCTGCTGCGGGACCGGGCAGCTGCCTGCTATTTCAGACAGCGGCGGCGGGCCGCGCCCGGTCAGCAAAGGGCCCGCGATGGCAGACCTGCCCCCACCCGGCCAGACGGGGCCTTCACTGCAGCGACGGCCCCTAACCGACTGTGGGGTGGCGGGCGCTCGGGGTGCAAAATGCTTTGGGAAGATCAACTGCTGAACCCCCGGACGTGGGAGAGGCCAGACCGAGCCATCAGCACCCACGGGGCTCGGACGGCGAGGCGTCCCCCCGTCGCAGCCAGGGCCATGGGTCAGTGTTCACGTGCGGCCTCGCTCTCCGGGGGTCTCCCCAGGCAGGCCGAGTGGGAGGAGCTCAGGGAGCCCCCACTTCCCCCTGCTGCCCCCCCGCCCCGGGCAGAGGAGACACAGGCCGCCGGTCCCGGGGGGAGGCCGAGGTTCCCACGCCCGTGAGCGTGCCGATGGCAGCGGACGCGCAGTGTGCGCTCACCAGCAGCTCGTGGTCCATGAAGTAGGGCTTGGCGGGCGAGCCGTCGTTCGTGTGCAGGTCAGCAGCCACACACAGGAGCAGGGCGCCCAGCACGGCCTCGAACACGGACAGGAAGCTGTGCGCCACCAGGTAGGCGAGGGCGGCGGCCAGGAGCAGCGGCACGGCCCACGCCTGCAGCGTGCGGTGGTAGTTAAAGGCCATCAGCCCTCCGAACACGGTCAGACACGCCACCAGCACCTGTCGGAGCAAGAACCCGGGGGAGCACTTCAGAAAGCGTGTCAGTTACTGCAGGGTCACACGTGCGTGCGTGGGACCGTGTGCGTGCGTGTGGGACCAAGTGCATGTGTGTGGGGGGGACTGTGTGGGACTGTGTGCGCGTGCGGGAACTGCGTGTGGGACTGTGTGGGGGGGACTGCGGGTGCCCTGCGGCCGAGGCCGCACGTCGGAGCCGCTGGGACAATGAGGGGACGAGAACAGGAAGCTGTGACAGGGAAGCAGCCGCTGGAGGAGGGAGAGGGCTGTGCTTCCGTCCCGTCAGCACCCTAGGCTCATACAAGATGTGGCCCCCCCGCAGCCAGGGCCACAGGTCAGGGCTAACGTGCGGCCCCCCCGCTGCCAGGGCCACGGGTCAGGGCTAACGTGCGGCCCACCACGGAGGCGGGGCCACGGGTCAGGGCTAACGTGCGACCCACCATGGAGGCAGGGCCACGGGTCAGGGCTAACGTGCGGCCCCCCTGCTGCCAGGGCCACGGGTCAGGGCTAACGTGCGGCCCACCACGGAGGCGGGGCCACGGGTCAGGGCTAACATGCGGCCCCCCTGCTGCCAGGGCCACGGGTCAGGGCTAACGTGCGGCCCACCACGGAGGCGGGGCCACGGGTCAGGGCTAACATGCGGCCCCCCCCGCTGCCAGGGCCACGGGTCAGGGCTAACGTGCGGCCCCCCCCGCAGCCAGGGCCACGGGTCAGGGCTAACGTGCGGCCTACCACGGAGGCGGGGCCACGGGTCAGGGCTAATGTGCGGCCCCCCCGCAGCCAGGGCCACGGGTCAGGGCTAACGTGCGGCCCACCACGGAGGCGGGGCCACGGGTCAGGGCTAACATGCGGCCCCCCCCGCTGCCAGGGCCACGGGTCAGGGCTAACGTGCGACCCACCATGGAGGCAGGGCCACGGGTCAGGGCTAACGTGCGGCCCACCACGGAGGCAGGGCCGCGGGTCAGGGCTAACGTGCGGCCCACCACGGAGGCGGGGCCACGGGTCAGGGCTAACGTGCGGCCCACCACGGAGGCAGGGCACGGGTCAGGGCTAACGTGCGGCCCACCACGGAGGCGGGGCCGCGGGTCAGGGCTAACGTGCGGCCCACCACGGAGGCGGGGCCACGGGTCAGGGCTAACGTGCGGCCCACCACACCATGGAAGCAGGACACGCTGCGGGAGGAGCCACGGGTCCCCACAAGGGAGCCCGAGGCCTTGTTCAGCGTGGGCCCCGGGGCTGGGGATCCAACGCAAAGAGGCGGCAGGCGTCCACCCTCGAGGGAGCAGCAAGAGACGGCGCTCCCGCGCCCAGCCCCGCTGCAGGGCTGCGCTCCGGGCCCACCCACGTGCCGGGTTTATTATGTTAGGGCGACGCCTCACCTTGCCTAGAAAGATGACGAAGTCCCCGAAGCGGCTAACCGACGTGAAACGACTCGAGTCCTCGGACAAGAGCCGGAGCGCGTCCTTTGCGGACGTGCAGAACCCGGTCCCGTTGATGGCCGTGGCCACGTACGCGTTCTGGAACGACAGACGGCGGTCAGAAAGAGGATGCGCCTCGTGCCTGGTCTCAGGACAACATGGCATCGGCCGAGAACGTCTGCGGAGAGAACCGGTCCGATACGCCCTGGCGCGTCCTGCCGCTGTGAAGTCTGGGTTATGACAGGTCCTCACAGAGGCGCGGTAAACAGGAGATGAACAAGTACTCGGGTCAGTCGGGAGGCCAGAGCATCGCACGACGGACACACAGGCCCGGCCGGCGGGGCTCGATGGTTGAGCGTCGACCTAGGAACCAGGAGGTCAGGGTTGGATTCCCGGTCAGGGCACAGGCCCGGGTTGCGGGCTCCATCCCCAGGAGGGGGCGTGCAGGAGGCAGCCAATCCATGATTCCCTCTCATCATTGATGCTTCTCTCTCTCTCCCTCTCCCTTCCTCTCCGAAATCCATAAAAGTGTATCTTTAAGAAGCATATGGAACGCGGGTGAGGAGTTACCGTGAAGCCCTGCAGAGTCTGAGGGCGGAGAGGGCGCTGAGGGCCGGACACAAAGCAGGCCCTGGTCGGTGCTGAGCGCTGCCCCAAGGCCGTGGGGCTGGCGTCAGTGAGGCGGGGCCGGCGCCATCCCTTCCCGGGAGCCACGCGCGGCCCTGGGAGGGAGCTGAGCGCCTGCACAGGCCCAGGACCCGCACCCACGCTCATGGCCCCTTAACCTGCAGCAAACGCCATTCCTCTGGGGCTGGTACAATACTGCAGTGCTTCATACACAGCCACGCCACGCACACCTTCACTTCCTGCCTTTGGGCCATTTCGTTAAGACAAACTTCCAGGAGTGGGATTACTAAGTCAGAGAGAGCGTGTGTGCACGTGTGTGTGTGTGTGTGTGTGTGTGCGTGTGCGCGCGCGTGTGCGTTCACATGAGGCGGTTTCTTGGGCCGTGTCTCCGAAGCACCTTCCCCTGTGACCACAGGACCATTTCCAAAACACCCGTCCCTCCGTTCCCTCCAGCCTTCACCGGAACCGCGGGACCAGCCGCTGCGGCGAGGAATCGGTCGCTTTCCGGGCCCACGCACAACCTGCTCGGTGTCGGCCGCTCTTGGCTGGGACGAAGGATGAGCGTTTCCTCTCGTGACACAGGAGCCCGTCACACGGCCCCTTAGCAACGTCGCCAGGCCACACGGGTCCCCCCAGCCATGCAGCCCGCAGCCCACGCGACGGTAACAGGTCACAGCGTGAAGCCAGGGCGCGGGTCTGCCCACGCAGCTCAGCACTCCCTCCTCAGCACCAGGGAGGAGGGCCGCCCGCCCACAGGCACGGGGACGCTCTCAGTCAGACGCGGGGAGGCCCCGTGAACCCCCTCAGAGGCCCACACCTTCCCGGCCGACGGAGAGGGACCTGCATCGCCGGCTTGTGAGTCCCCGCGGGCGCGGGTGGGGGCCGACCCGGAGGGGACGCACGCCTGGCGCAGGGAGGCGCAAACTCACCGGCTCGCTACCTAACGAAGCAGCTTCAGTCACCCCAGTTCCCAGGGCCTCTGACGGAGTCATCGCTCCTGAGAACAGGTGGGGGGGGGGAGGCGGAGGCATAACCGTCCTTTTATGGACGGAAACCAAGATCAAGCACCTCCACAGCCCCCGCTCCCCATGAGTCCGAGCTCCCCCGGACGCCGGGACGGCACTGCCCGTCTTCACCGGAACAGAGGCGCCTAAAGGCTGTGGTTCAGAGGCACCGGCTCCGCAGCCAGTCTCGGGGCTCAGATCCCAGCCCTGCAGCCGACCTGCCGGCTGCCTGTCAGTGGGTGGGAAAGAGGGGGGGCAATGACCTCACCTCTCAGACCTCAGCCCCTCCCCCGGGGGTTACAGCACCCGCCGCCCAGGGAGCGGAGGATGAAAGCCGAGTCCCCATAACACAGCCAGCGAAGCGCCGGGCGTGGGAGGCGCGTCTCCGGGGGCGTCAGTCACCGGCCGCGCCACGCAACCTCTTACCGCTGGAGAGGCAGCTCTGCCCGCACCCAGGACGGGAGGCCCCAGTCCCCCCCCCAGGGCAGGAGGGCAGGGCTGGCTCCCAGGCCACCCCCACGTGTCCCCACCTCTAACGCCCCCTCCCCCCAGGGCCACAGCACATTGTCAGTGAGGAGGAAGTGCAAGTTTCCACCTGCAAAGGGGGCGGAGCTGGGACATGAATTGGGGTGCACAGCCAGTCCCGCCTCCTGCAAATCCAGAAAACGCCACACCAGGCAGCCTGCTGCCCTCACGGGGGGTCCCAGCGCTCTCCCGCCGTGAACCCCGGGGCGCGAGCATGACCCGTGGAGGGGGTGGCGGGCGGAGGGAGGCCGGGCCCAGCCCGCGGGGAGGAGAGATGCTGAGGCCACTGGGGGAGAGGCAGTAGGGCCCCCTCCTGAGCCCCGACCCTGGGGCACGCCAGCAGGTGGGAGCCGGCGCCCGAGGGGCTGCTGGGTGGCGGCAGGAAACACGCCCCCCCCCCCCCCCCGCCCCCCGCCTCGTGTGGGGCCGGGACAAGCAGGTGTCTCCGTTCCTTTCCATCTAGAGCGCAGCCGCGGCGCCGGGGACAGCTGCTGGGGGATTAGCTGCCCAGGAGCACGCCTCGCCGCGCACCACCCAGCGGCACACGTGTGCGCTCTTCTCGGACCCCCGCACGTGGGCGCGGCTCTCCGCGCTGGCCACCGGCTGCGCCCAGAACCGCGCCCGCGCCGGGGGGGCTGCGTCCCCGGAGCCACTGCGTCCCCGAGAGAGCGGCCGCACCGAGGCCTGGGACGAGGCCACCTCCTGGGTTACGTCCGTTACCGAAGGAGCGAGCGGTGCCCCCTAAGCACGGTCCCCCCCTTCCACGGCCCAGCCAGACAGGGCACAGGGTCCCCGCTTCCCCTGGGAGGCCCTGTCGCCACGGGAGCGGAGAGGAGAGGAGCCGACCGGCCAGGTGGCGTGGGATGAGCCCAGTCCTGGCACAGAGAACACCGAGAGCCTTGCCACGATGGGGGGGGGGGGGACCCCAGGGGGGCAGGGAGAGGCTCTGGGGTGTTCCCGAGGCTCCCACCGAGGCTTGAAGACAGACCCACCTGAGGCGCAGCGGACAGCTCGGCCCTGGTGGGTCAGATCCACCAGGTCCCGTTCCCACGCCGCCCCTCCGGCCGCCCTCAGGCTCCGGGAGAACAGAGGGCCAGAGTGCAGGCTCCCGCGGTCAGAACGCAGAGCGCGTAGGGGCGTCAGAGGAGCCGCACGGGGCCCGCAGCCCAGGCCTGCCCCCCCCCCCCCCCCCCCCGGGCGCCGCGTGGAATGGCAGCCGGCGGTCTCCACGGAAGCCTGGGCCGGCGTCCTCAGGACACGGGGACGCCCGTGTGGGTGCCTGCACCGCCCTCTCCTGAGCTTGGCGACACCCCGCGCTTTCCGGTGGGCCACAGCCTCGGCCGGGCGAGAAGCACGTTCCAGGGGCTGCGGCCACTGCCCGAGAGCTGGGAGCGCATTCTGGGCCGTCCAGGCCCCTGGAGCCCCCGGGTAGGGTCCTGTGTCCCGTCCCCCCCCCACCCCCGCCGTGGGTTTCCCAGTGTGAACGAAAGGAGCCACATGCTAACCTGACAAGCTCAGGGGAGGCCTGTGTGGCTGTCTTGCAAACTCAGAGACCTGAAATAACCACAAAAGATGGTCTGAAAATTAAATATTTAACTACAAACAGGTTATAGTGGGCAGTCATGTCCTAGGCCGATATCTTCCCTGACAAAGATCAACTTAGATCTTTCCTGAGCCCATTTGCCTTTTTGCCTCTAAGATAACATATCTGTGAGATGTCTGTGAGATGTCTGGGTAACTTGTAACTTCCTTCTTTTGCTGGAGCCCCTGGGGCACAACCAAATGTGGTGGGCGCCAGGACAGATACTTCAAATTCCTTCATTATCATGTTAATTGTTCCTGTACCCACCTAAGTATGTGTCCATCATTTTACTTTTTATCCAATCCCAGGGGTTTCCCACCGTTTGACTTTATCCCACCTCCTTAATCCGTCACCAATGAATTTCATGTAGCCCACCTATGTCCCTCCTCTGATGGCAATGTATAAATACAGATGTAACCCACCATTTCCTCGGAGCATTATCTCAATTCATTGAGGTTCTGCTTCCCGGCATATGTCGACAGTTTGGCTCAAATAAACTCACTAAATTCTTTACAGGTTTCAATGGTTTTTTTTTCGTTAACACCAGCCAGCATCGCCGCAGACAGAGGCCCGTGTCCCCCAGGGACAGGTGTGCGCATAGGGAGAAAGCCCACGAGGCCGGGCCCTGTGCCGGAGTCCCTGCTGCTCGGCGACCCCTCCCCCGTCGGGCCCGAGGTCAAAGGTTGGACAGAGCATGACTACGCGGTGGCCGGGCAGACAGAGGTGCGAGGCGCACCTGTCATTTCTCCAGGGAGACACACGTCCGGCGTTTATGCTGCGGACAAGGCGTGGGGAGCGAGGCAGGGCGCCCCCCCTCCTCCCCCTGCAAGGGACTGAGTGCCGGCCTCGGCCTGGGTGTCCCCAAAACGCAGCCGCGGCCGCCGGCCTCCCTCCCAGGACCAGGGAGGGCAGGGGAGGCTGTAAAGCAGTGGCCAGCTCCTGGATGTTCCCTCAGGAAGACTGTCCGGGGCCCGGCCGTGTGCTCAGTGGTGGAGCGTGGACCTCTGAGCCAGGAGGGCCCGGTCAGGGCGCCCGCCCCGTTTCAGGCTTCATCCTGTCGGGGGGGTGCAGGAGGCAGCCGGCCAATGTTGAGCGCTGATGTTCCCCCCCCCCCCTCTCTCTCTCTCTCAAATCAATTAAAAAGCAGAAGAGTGCCTGGTTCTGGTGGTGAGAAATGGCTCCCCTCAGCACTGCCCAGCGCCTGCCGCACAAAACAAGAAAAACAACACGGGCCCTGCTCTTTTCAATCTGGTTTCCAGGGCAATCTTCCCCCAGCAACTCACTCCGGTGCCAGGAAACTTTCCAAAAGGCCAAATTCCTGGCCTCCCGCTCAGCTCCCTTTCCTTTCCCGCTGCCAAGGGAGGCGGACGCAGCGCTGACCACCGTTTCCCAGCGTCACCCGGAACCCCGAGGTCTTTCTTCCGCTCTGCCTCCCAGCAGTTCATCCCGACGGCAGGTGCCCTGCCCCCGTCCATATTCCCGTCAATTCTATTTTTCTTCCTCCTCCTCTGCTTTCTCAATCGCTGACCCCTCAGGCCGCCCAGCTGTGCCCAACCAGGAGGCACAAATCTGACCCATCAGACCATGCAAATGTGGATCCCCCATCAGCATTAGAAACGGACCAATCAGGGACCAGGGCAGGAACTTTCTCTACAAGAGCCCACCTCTCTTTGGTCTCCAGGGAGAGCACTTCCGGTTTCCCGTTTCCGATGGGCCACGTTTCCCCGTTTGCGTTGGTTGCTGGCAGTGACACTTTGTGGTGATAACGCGAGGCCACCTGCACCAGCACCACGATCAGACTCCACAGGATCAGACTCCATGGGACGGGAGCCTGTTCGCAGCCTGATGCTCTGCAGCTGGATAGGGCCAGGCGAGCCTGCCTCACCTTCACATGGGTGATAACAGCGGGCGTGGCTGATGCTGAGCTCCTGAGGATCTTGGACACCTTTGAACTCCCGGGGGGGAAGGGTCTGGGTTGATGTAAGGCGATGGAATTAAAGGAATGCTGAAAACACGGGACAGCGCGGCAGAGACACGAGCGTGGATGTGCCTGAGAGGGTGGTTTTCTGTCGCGTTTTAGCCGCAGAGCCCGGCTTCAAAGGAAACCTTGGGTGGAACTCCGCTCCTCACCCAGACGGGGGTGGCTGCTCAGGGGGGAAGGCAGGGGAGGCGCGGGGCCAGGGCCCACTTCCCCTCGCCCATCTCTCTCCCCACCGTCCACAGGGAGCCCTCAGCTTCCCCGGGAGGGTCACGGAAGGGCCCTCCGTTCACAACCACAGCCAGGGGACGGGACGGCAACTCAGCTCAGGCCCACGGAGCCACAGGCCAGCACGTTTGTCTTTTTTGTTAAAAAATACCCGGGTCCGGGTGAGGCCACATGCCCCTGGGTCTGGGAAAGGCCACGCACCCCCAGGTCCGGGTGAGGCCATGTGTCCCTGGATCCGGGTGAGGCCATGTGTCCCTGGATCCGGGTGAGGCTGGGTCCCAGGTCTGGGTGAGGCCACGCGCCCCTGGGTCTGGGAGAGGCCACGCGCCCCTGGGTCCGGGTGAGGCCATGTGTCCCTGGATCCGGGTGAGGCCTCGCGCACCTAGGTCCTGGTGAGGCCACGCGCCCCTGGGTCTGGGAGAGGCCACGCGCCCCTGGGTCCGGGTGAGGCCACGCGCCCCTGGACCCGGGTGTGGCTGGGTCCCTGGGCCCCGGTGAGGCCACGCGCCCCTGGGTCCAGGTGAGGCCTTGCGCCCCTGGTCCCGGGTGAGGCTGGGTCCCTGGGCCCGGGTGAGGCCATGTGCCCCTGGGTCCGGGTGAGGCCTTGCGCCCCTGGGTACGGGTGAAGCCGGATCCTGGGTCCGGGTGAGGCCGTGTGCCCCTGGATCCATCCGGGTGAGGCTGGGTCCCGGGCCCGGGTGAGGCCACGCACCCCTTGGGTCTGGGTGAGGCCACGTTCCCCTTAGTCCGGGTGAAGCCGTGCCTCTGGGTCCGGCCGAGACCAAACCAGAGGGAGTCGGACCTCCGTTACCACCATTTGTCCACCATCCAGAGCTGAGGGGTCAGTGCTGACATGTACACATAAGGAACTGGTGGACATTGAAATTGGGTCTCAAAAGAACTGTTGGTCCAGAAAGAAACTCACTACAGACTGATTCATTTGCCTGTCAGCATAACTATTATTGCTCGTCTCACATTCAGTTCTTATAAGTATATCTCTAGTGACATATGATCTCGCTTATATAGGGGAAATGATGAACGACATAGACTGAGGAACAAGAACAGAACCAGAAACAAGGAGGCATCGATCGGACTATCGGGCCTCAGAGGGAGGATAGGGGAGGGTTGGGGGAGGGGGGAGAGATCAACCAAAGGTCTTGTGTGCATGCATATGAGCCTAACCAATGGTTAAGTTCAACAGGGGGTTGGGGCATCCGTGGGGAGGGGAGTGGGATGGGAATGGGGGGATGAGGACAAATATGTGACACCTTAATCAATAAAGAAATTAAAAAAAAATAGATGTTCATTGATTTCAGAGAGGAAGGGAGAGGGAGGAGAGAGAAACATCAGTGATGAGAGAGAATCATGGATCAGCTGCCTCCTGCACGCCCCACACCGGGGATCGAGCCCGCGACCCAGGCCTGTGCCCTTGACCGGAATTGAACCTGATTCACAGGCCGACGCTCAACCCCTGAGCCACGCCGGCTGGCATATTTGTCTACTGCTGGTCCCGCTACTGCTGTCTTTCCAGTCCGCCCGTGGCTCCTCAGCCTTGGTTTTCCCGTGTGCACGTCTTTTACCCCGGTCCGTTTTCATAGCACATCGCGGATGTCCGTGGAGTCAGCGGGGTCTGGAGGGTGCACAGCTCTGAGGAGGGAGGCGGGCCTAGTCCACGGTGACAGGCAGCCCCAGGCCCGGCCCCGCCCACTCCCCGGAAAGGTGCGGGCGTCTCCCCGAGTCTTTGGCTGGAGGCAACCCCAGTGGAAACGAAAGGCACTCCCAGGTTCTCAGGAAGAGCCTCACAGAGAGCTTGACCACAGGAAGACTCCCCCTCTCCCCCCCCCCAACAACGAGAGGCGCCCTCGGAGCCACCGAGACAGTCAGCGAAGACGTCCCATCAGTGCCTCCCGTCTCGGCGCAGAACTCCGCTACGCGAGAATCTGCGGACGCCTAAATGCAAACAGCCCGCTCCCATACAGACACAGCTCCGCAGACGCGCGACGAAGGCTGTGAAAACCTCCTAGGTTAGCGACAGAAACACAAAACATAGTTGAATGTCCATCCGTTTGAGAGACTCCAGAGAGGGAAAACAATCTGGAATTCAAACCATCACAGTGTGCAATTCTTCTGGCTCTTACAGGAAGATATTTATAGCTTGAAGGGGAAAGGCGGGGAATATATACGTCAGGGAGGCAACTCTTCCTGTTGGAGGGAAATTACAGTCCCGGAGACGACACCGAAGACGAGCTGTCCCCGTCGGGCCTGCGCCCGCCGGCCCAAGGCCGCCAGCAGCCCGCTCGCCCGGCGGAGCGCAGCACGCCCTTCACATGTTTGAAATGGCGGGAAACAGACTTCTGGACACGTGGAGATTCTACGGAATGCCAACGGCAGTGCCCGCAGGAAAGCTTTCCTGAGCACAGCGGGCTGGGCCACTTCCCTTCGTGCGTGGCTGCTCGCCCACGGCCACGGCAGGGCAACTGTGGCTACGACTGCAGGGCCCAGAACCCTAAAACAGTTACACGACCCGGCGCTGCCAGACCCTGACCTACAGGACGAGCCCTGACCTGCCAGACGGAGCCCTGACCCGCCAGACGGAGCCCACCCGCAGCCCCGCTGCGTGTCCCGGGCGCGTGGAGACCTACCTGGTGGAGGGGGCGCAGGTGTCCGTCCAGGCAGCAGAGGCAGCAGGCGCAGCACCTGAGCAGGCACCTGGACCAGGCGCTCGGCTGCGGGGTCAGGAGCAGAAGCAGAGAACAGAGTCAGAACCTCCCGGAGGGAAGGCGAGGGGCAGGCTCTGCGACTGCTTCTACCCGGAGCTCACACGCCCGGGGACGCCCTGCAGCAGCGCTCAGAGCGCGAGAAATTCCCCTGCCGCACACGCCACGGCCACTAATCATTGTTACTATTATTACTAGAGGCCCGGTGCACGGATTCGTGCACTGGTGGGGATGTGGCCCGCGGAGATTGCCCGCTGTGGGAGTGCACTGACCACCGGGGGGCAGCTCCTGTGTTGAGCGTCTGCCCCCTGGTGGTCAGTGCACGTCATAGCGACTGGTCGACCAGTCGTTCTGTTTAGTTGCTGGGCTTTTATAGATAGATAGATTACTGATGACCGAAGTGTCTCCCTCCTGGGCTCACCTGTTACACCGCTGTCGCCCTCAACAGGAAGGGAAGTGGGTTCGCTCATATGAACTATCAAAGGTAAACTTCAGCCCCTACTTGGCGTGAAAACCTCTCTCCCTTCACCTCCCTTCCAGTGTCTTCAATGAGAAGCTTTGCTTTTTCAAACCAGCTCAGCGTTGTGACAAATTCACGCCCCAAAGTCAGTAAAACAAAGTATGCTTTGCAGACGCTAGTCATGTGGTCGCATGAAAAAAAAAGGTTCAAGTCTAACTTTTTGGGGAAATGGATCCGGTAGTGAGACGTGCAGGGCTGCGTTTTAAGAGAAGTTAGTCCTATGAGATGCCGCCTGGACTTGTGTATAAGGCACGTGAACAATTACAGAAACCTCGGAGGGCATGACCGATGCATCGCCCCGGGCCCGAGGTTTCCCAAGAGGCCTGACAACAGCCCGACACGGCCTCTGGGAGGCCCAGGAGCACCGGCCTCCGATGGACGCTCTCCTCCCAATGGCGACTCGCTGGCGGGAGACGTGGTCTGGAGACCGCTCAGCCTGGCCCCTGTGGGTGTGCCACTTACCCCGCGAAGGCCACGCAGGGCAGCCCGCGAGGCCGCGGGGCACGTCCTCCTGAGCCTGGGAGGGACGTTTCCCAGCAGGCACCTCGCTCAGAGGGTGCGGCCCTCGGGCCACGGGGCCTGGGCTGGTACGTGACCTTTCCGACCTCTGCCGGAGGGACCGGCTGACTTCTTTACACTGAGGGACCGGCTGCCCCAGAGTGTAAGATGCCGGCAGCACAGGGAGGGGGCGAGGTGCCCGACTGCTCACCCACTCATGATTACACACACACACACACATGCATACACATACACACACATACATACAAACGCACAAAGATGTAACTATATTTCTAATCTACTAGTACATCTCTGTCTCTATCACTACACACACATACATACAAATATAAATCTGTATGTCTCTGTCTACATCTCTATCTCTGTCTCTATATACACATACATACACACACACATACATACACACACATACATACAAATACACATCTATATGTCTCTGTCTACATCTCTATCTCTGTCTCTACCCACACACACACACACTCGGCACAGGCTCCCGGCACCGCCCCTCCGGCGTGTGAAATATTCGGAGCTGACAGCGGGTGAGACCCCGCGGGCTCACCAGAGGCTTCCTCCCCATGAAGAATTTGGACGAGGGCCTTGTCCACAGAGTGGCCCCAGAAATAACACGCCCCAGCCTGTTTACACGCAGGACAGACGGCTAATTACTGAGCATCTGCTCCTGGCACTGGCCGGCAGCGACCTCACAAGGTCCTCTCCCCTCACTTCCCTTCCTGTCTCTGAACCTCGCATGTGCGGGGGGCTCCCATACACACACATGTAATTAAATGGGGCCATTTTTTCTTGTTAGCCCATTTCATGTCTATTTTATTTCATTTTTTTTAATTTTTAAAATATTTTTTTATTGATATCAGAAAGAAAGGGAGAGGGAGAGAGAGAAACATCAATGGTGAGAGAGAATCATGGATCAGCTGCCTCCTGCACGCCCCACACTGGGGATCGAGCCCACAACCCGGGCCTGTGCCCTGACCGGGAATCGAACCGTGACCTCCTGGTTCATAGGTCGACACTCAACCACTGAGCCACGCCGGCCGGGCTCATGTCTATTTTCATTATGAGATCAGCCAGCAGGATGGAAGGAAGTTTCTTCCACCATAAATACCTACAGGGCTGTCTATCTATTCTGTTCAAGACACCCTCCTCCAAGGCCCCTAAAATCGAAGGATAAATTTCAAACACAGGAGCCAGAGCAGCTGGATTCCACCTGGAGGTGGAAATGCCCCTTTAATTCCCAAAATGCACGCATTTTTTTATCCCTTGAAATTCGGCCCTGAAAGTCTCACTATAGCATTTATTCCCCGCAAAAAAGTTCAACAGAACTCGGTTTTAAAGCGGGCACATGCCCAGTGCTCACAGAGCGCCCTGTCCACCAATCACAAGGGTCACGGTGACCGGGCCGGCGGCGCCGCCTGCGTTTCCAGATAGGAACCTGGGCAACCTGAGCAGAATCCACCCGGCTCCCCCACCGGCGCTAACGCGGACCGCGGACCGCGAGTGTGGACTTTAAAACGCGGCCACGTCGGGCGGCTGCTGGAAGGAGCACAGAAGGGCGGCCTGGAGTCAGGGCGGTGAACTCTGACCCTGGCTGAGGCTGCAGCGGGGGTGGGGTGGGGGGGGGCGGTGTGTGGGGAGCAGAGCTGGGAAGGTCCCACCTGCCTGCCCGTCGGCTGGGAGCAGCCTGCGCACAGCTGTCCCTGGAGCTCCCGTTCCACCGCCATTCGTGACCAAACGGCAGGGAAATGCCGCCAGGGAGCCCCGCACAGAGGCCCTCAGTCCCTGCTCTGGAGCGGAGATTGGGGCCATCTCGCCCATTTCTCACTCTGAAGCGCGCTCGCTTTCTCTCTCTCCCTCTCCCTGTCCCTCTCCCTGTCCCTCCCTCCCCCCGCCTCCCTCTCCCAATCCCTCTCCCTCTCTCTCCCCCCCCCTCTCTCTCTCACACACACACACACACACACACACATACACACACTCACATACACACACACATACACACACACATACACACACTCACACACATACACACACTCACACATATACACACACACACTCACACACACACACACATACTCACACACATACACACACATACACACATACACACATATACACACACACACATACACACACACACTCACACACATACACACACACACACACACACTCACACACACATACACACTCACACACACACACACTCACACACACACACACACACACACACACCAGTGACTCCCCACGGCGCCCTTTAAAAAACACAAAAGGCAAGAAATACTTTAGCCTTAAAATACAAACAAATACTGTTCTAACCTTGTAGTGTATTTTCCCCCTAAAAAAAAAAAGCATCTGCCGAAACCGGTTTGGCTCAGTGGATAGAGCGTTGGTCTGCGGACTGGAAGGTCCCAGGTTCGATTCCGGTTAAGGGCATGTACATTGGTTGCGGGTACATCCCCCGGTGGGGGGTGTGCAGGAGGCAGCTGGTCGATGTCTCTCTCTCATCGATGTTTCTAGCTCTCTATCCCTCTCCCTTCCTCTCTGTGAAAAATCAATAAAATATATTTAAAAAAAAAAAAAAAGGCATCTAAATATCCTTAAAAAATGGTTTACATTTTCCTCGAGGAATTCCTCCCATTTGTTCAGCATTTAAGCTCCGCCTCCCCGCCCGCCTCCCCGCCGTGTGGGCGGGAAAGCACAGACAGCGACTGGGATGGCGTTTGCTGGGGGGGCCCTGATGGCGTGACCTCCCCCGCCCTCCCGGCCGGCTGCCCTGGGCCTCACCTTGCCCTTCAGGGCGCTGGAGATGAAGGAGATGAACGTGAGGGCGGCGCGTGGAACCCTCACCACGGGGATCAAAAGCGACCCTTTCGCCGCTGTCCCCTGGTGGTAGCAGAGGAGGATGGAGAGAGATGACAGGAGGGGGCGGTCGGGAGGGTCCTGTGCATTCCTGGGGGCAGGAGGAGAGGACAGCGTTTCAAACCACGGCTGAGAGGGACCACCAACTCTGGTGCAGACGGGCGATGGCACTAACGGTGCCGCCTGGAGTGGGGGCCCGCCTGGAGTGGGTGCCGCCTGGAGTGGGTGCCCGGCCTGGAGTGGGTGCCGCCTGGAGTGGGGGCCCGGCCTGGAGTGGGTGCCGCCTGGAGTGGGGCCCGCCTGGAGTGGGTGCCGCCTGGAGTGGGTGCCACCTGGAGTGGGTGCCCGGCCTGGAGTGGGTGCCGCCTGGAGTGGGGGCCCGGCCTGGAGTGGGTGCCGCCTGGAGTGGGTGCCCGCCTGGAGTGGGTGCCCGGCCCGGAGTGGGTGCCCGGCCTGGAGTGGGGGCCCGGCCTGGGTGCGGGTGCCCGGCCTGGAGTGGGTGCCCGGCCTGGAGTGGGGGCCCGGCCTGGAGTGGGTGCCCGGCCTGGAGTGGGTGCCCGGCCTGGGTGCGGGTGCCCGGCCTGGAGTGGGTGCCCGCCTGGAGTGGGTGCCCGGCCTGGAGTGGGTGCCCGGCCTGGAGTGGGTGCCCGGCCTGGAGTGGGGGCCCGGCCTGGGTGCGGGTGCCCGGCCTGGAGTGGGGGCCCGCCTGGAGTGGGGGCCCGGCCTGGGTGCGGGTGCCCGGCCTGGGTACGGGGGCCCGGCCTGGAGTGGGGGCCCGGCCTGGAGTGGGGGCCCGGCCTGGGTGCAGGTGCCTGGCCTGGGTGCGGGGGCCCGGCCTGGAGTGGGGGCCCAGCCTGGGTGCGGGTGCCTGGCCTGGATGCGGGTGCCCGGCCTGGAGTGGGGGCCCAGCCTGGGTGCGGGTGCCCGGCCTGGGTGCGGGTGCTCGGCCTGGAGTGGGGGCCCGGCCTGGGTGCGGGTGCCTGGCCTGGGTGCGGGTGCTCGGCCTGGAGTGGGGGCTCGGCCTGGGTGCGGGTGCCTGGCCTGGGTGCGGGTGCTCGGCCTGGAGTGGGGGCCCGGCCTGGGTGCGGGTGCCTGGCAGTGGTGCAGAGCATGTGGCAACGTGTCCCTACACCTCGGCCACAGGGAACAGCGTTTCCTGGGCTAAGATTACTCCTGTTGGTGGCACTTAATGCCCTAAACAAACATAGAACAGAAAACTTTTTAAGACACTGGTGGGGCCCTAGCTGGTTTGCTCAGTGGATAGAGCGTCAGCCTGCGGACCAAAGGGTCCCGGGTTCGCTTCCGGTCAAGGGCACAAGCCCGGGGTTGCAGGCTCGATCCCCAGTGGGGAGCATGCAGGAGACAGCCGATCAATGATTCTCTCTCATCATTGATGTTTCTCTCTCTCCCTCTCCCTTCCTCTCTGAAATCAATAAAAATATATTAAATAAATAAAAGACTGGTGGGGTAAAAGAAACCAGGTTCCCTCTTTGCAGCAGCCACCGCCCCACCCACCCTTTAAGCTGCCTGGAACCTCGTGTTCACGCTCGGAAGTTTCCCTGTGATGGTCTGCACGGTACAATGGCACGGGGAACGCTGGCTGCCTGGCTGGGTGGTGAGAATCGCTCCGGAATCCGGGGCTGGGCCCCCGGCCAGGGAGGGACGGCGCTCCCCCGGCGGCTGGCGGGAAGTCTGGCTTCCGCACCGCCCCAGGCTCTGACACCCAGCTGATCCCTCCCGCTCTGAGGGCTCCCCGTGGAGTCATTTACGGGACAGGACGCATCCTGACACGGCTCCCAAGCACGCAGAGCCAGCTTCACAGGC
>NC_072494.1:0-20000 GCF_027574615.1 Eptesicus fuscus | reverse complement strand
TAGTCATAGACCAGATGGAGGGTACAAAGGGGGAGGGAGGGAAAGAGCTGGGGCTACGGCTGGGGTTAGGGTTAGGGTTAGGGTTAGGGTTAGGGTTAGGGTTAGGGTTAGGGTTAGGGTTAGGGTTAGGGTTAGGGTTAGGGTTAGGGTTAGGGTTAGGGTTAGGGTTAGGGTTAGGGTTAGGGTTAGGGTTAGGGTTAGGGTTAGGGTTAGGGTTAGGGTTAGGGTTAGGGTTAGGGTTAGGGTTAGGGTTAGGGTTAGGGTTAGGGTTAGGGTTAGGGTTAGGGTTAGGGTTAGGGTTAGGGTTAGGGTTAGGGTTAGGGTTAGGGTTAGGGTTAGGGTTAGGGTTAGGGTTAGGGTTAGGGTTAGGGTTAGGGTTAGGGTTAGGGTTAGGGTTAGGGTTAGGGTTAGGGTTAGGGTTAGGGTTAGGGTTAGGGTTAGGGTTAGGGTTAGGGTTAGGGTTAGGGTTAGGGTTAGGGTTAGGGTTAGGGTTAGGGTTAGGGTTAGGGTTAGGGTTAGGGTTAGGGTTAGGGTTAGGGTTAGGGTTAGGGTTAGGGTTAGGGTTAGGGTTAGGGTTAGGGTTAGGGTTAGGGTTAGGGTTAGGGTTAGGGTTAGGGTTAGGGTTAGGGTTAGGGTTAGGGTTAGGGTTAGGGTTAGGGTTAGGGTTAGGGTTAGGGTTAGGGTTAGGGTTAGGGTTAGGGTTAGGGTTAGGGTTAGGGTTAGGGTTAGGGTTAGGGTTAGGGTTAGGGTTAGGGTTAGGGTTAGGGTTAGGGTTAGGGTTAGGGTTAGGGTTAGGGTTAGGGTTAGGGTTAGGGTTAGGGTTAGGGTTAGGGTTAGGGTTAGGGTTAGGGTTAGGGTTAGGGTTAGGGTTAGGGTTAGGGTTAGGGTTAGGGTTAGGGTTAGGGTTAGGGTTAGGGTTAGGGTTAGGGTTAGGGTTAGGGTTAGGGTTAGGGTTAGGGTTAGGGTTAGGGTTAGGGTTAGGGTTAGGGTTAGGGTTAGGGTTAGGGTTAGGGTTAGGGTTAGGGTTAGGGTTAGGGTTAGGGTTAGGGTTAGGGTTAGGGTTAGGGTTAGGGTTAGGGTTAGGGTTAGGGTTAGGGTTAGGGTTAGGGTTAGGGTTAGGGTTAGGGTTAGGGTTAGGGTTAGGGTTAGGGTTAGGGTTAGGGTTAGGGTTAGGGTTAGGGTTAGGGTTAGGGTTAGGGTTAGGGTTAGGGTTAGGGTTAGGGTTAGGGTTAGGGTTAGGGTTAGGGTTAGGGTTAGGGTTAGGGTTAGGGTTAGGGTTAGGGTTAGGGTTAGGGTTAGGGTTAGGGTTAGGGTTAGGGTTAGGGTTAGGGTTAGGGTTAGGGTTAGGGTTAGGGTTAGGGTTAGGGTTAGGGTTAGGGTTAGGGTTAGGGTTAGGGTTAGGGTTAGGGTTAGGGTTAGGGTTAGGGTTAGGGTTAGGGTTAGGGTTAGGGTTAGGGTTAGGGTTAGGGTTAGGGTTAGGGTTAGGGTTAGGGTTAGGGTTAGGGTTAGGGTTAGGGTTAGGGTTAGGGTTAGGGTTAGGGTTAGGGTTAGGGTTAGGGTTAGGGTTAGGGTTAGGGTTAGGGTTAGGGTTAGGGTTAGGGTTAGGGTTAGGGTTAGGGTTAGGGTTAGGGTTAGGGTTAGGGTTAGGGTTAGGGTTAGGGTTAGGGTTAGGGTTAGGGTTAGGGTTAGGGTTAGGGTTAGGGTTAGGGTTAGGGTTAGGGTTAGGGTTAGGGTTAGGGTTAGGGTTAGGGTTAGGGTTAGGGTTAGGGTTAGGGTTAGGGTTAGGGTTAGGGTTAGGGTTAGGGTTAGGGTTAGGGTTAGGGTTAGGGTTAGGGTTAGGGTTAGGGTTAGGGTTAGGGTTAGGGTTAGGGTTAGGGTTAGGGTTAGGGTTAGGGTTAGGGTTAGGGTTAGGGTTAGGGTTAGGGTTAGGGTTAGGGTTAGGGTTAGGGTTAGGGTTAGGGTTAGGGTTAGGGTTAGGGTTAGGGTTAGGGTTAGGGTTAGGGTTAGGGTTAGGGTTAGGGTTAGGGTTAGGGTAGGGTTAGGGTTAGGGTTAGGGTTAGGGTTAGGGTTAGGGTTAGGGTTAGGGTTAGGGTTAGGGTTAGGGTTAGGGTTAGGGTTAGGGTTAGGGTTAGGGTTAGGGTTAGGGTTAGGGTTAGGGTTAGGGTTAGGGTTAGGGTTAGGGTTAGGGTTAGGGTTAGGGTTAGGGTTAGGGTTAGGGTTAGGGTTAGGGTTAGGGTTAGGGTTAGGGTTAGGGTTAGGGTTAGGGTTAGGGTTAGGGTTAGGGTTAGGGTTAGGGTTAGGGTTAGGGTTAGGGTTAGGGTTAGGGTTAGGGTTAGGGTTAGGGTTAGGGTTAGGGTTAGGGTTAGGGTTAGGGTTAGGGTTAGGGTTAGGGTTAGGGTTAGGGTTAGGGTTAGGGTTAGGGTTAGGGTTAGGGTTAGGGTTAGGGTTAGGGTTAGGGTTAGGGTTAGGGTTAGGGTTAGGGTTAGGGTTAGGGTTAGGGTTAGGGTTAGGGTTAGGGTTAGGGTTAGGGTTAGGGTTAGGGTTAGGGTTAGGGTTAGGGTTAGGGTTAGGGTTAGGGTTAGGGTTAGGGTTAGGGTTAGGGTTAGGGTTAGGGTTAGGGTTAGGGTTAGGGTTAGGGTTAGGGTTAGGGTTAGGGTTAGGGTTAGGGTTAGGGTTAGGGTTAGGGTTAGGGTTAGGGTTAGGGTTAGGGTTAGGGTTAGGGTTAGGGTTAGGGTTAGGGTTAGGGTTAGGGTTAGGGTTAGGGTTAGGGTTAGGGTTAGGGTTAGGGTTAGGGTTAGGGTTAGGGTTAGGGTTAGGGTTAGGGTTAGGGTTAGGGTTAGGGTTAGGGTTAGGGTTAGGGTTAGGGTTAGGGTTAGGGTTAGGGTTAGGGTTAGGGTTAGGGTTAGGGTTAGGGTTAGGGTTAGGGTTAGGGTTAGGGTTAGGGTTAGGGTTAGGGTTAGGGTTAGGGTTAGGGTTAGGGTTAGGGTTAGGGTTAGGGTTAGGGTTAGGGTTAGGGTTAGGGTTAGGGTTGGGTTAGGGTTAGGGTTAGGGTTAGGGTTAGGGTTAGGGTTAGGGTTAGGGTTAGGGTTAGGGTTAGGGTTAGGGTTAGGGTTAGGGTTAGGGTTAGGGTTAGGGTTAGGGTTAGGGTTAGGGTTAGGGTTAGGGTTAGGGTTAGGGTTAGGGTTAGGGTTAGGGTTAGGGTTAGGGTTAGGGTTAGGGTTAGGGTTAGGGTTAGGGTTAGGGTTAGGGTTAGGGTTAGGGTTAGGGTTAGGGTTAGGGTTAGGGTTAGGGTTAGGGTTAGGGTTAGGGTTAGGGTTAGGGTTAGGGTTAGGGTTAGGGTTAGGGTTAGGGTTAGGGTTAGGGTTAGGGTTAGGGTTAGGGTTAGGGTTAGGGTTAGGGTTAGGGTTAGGGTTAGGGTTAGGGTTAGGGTTAGGGTTAGGGTTAGGGTTAGGGTTAGGGTTAGGGTTAGGGTTAGGGTTAGGGTTAGGGTTAGGGTTAGGGTTAGGGTTAGGGTTAGGGTTAGGGTTAGGGTTAGGGTTAGGGTTAGGGTTAGGGTTAGGGTTAGGGTTAGGGTTAGGGTTAGGGTTAGGGTTAGGGTTAGGGTTAGGGTTAGGGTTAGGGTTAGGGTTAGGGTTAGGGTTAGGGTTAGGGTTAGGGTTAGGGTTAGGGTTAGGGTTAGGGTTAGGGTTAGGGTTAGGGTTAGGGTTAGGGTTAGGGTTAGGGTTAGGGTTAGGGTTAGGGTTAGGGTTAGGGTTAGGGTTAGGGTTAGGGTTAGGGTTAGGGTTAGGGTTAGGGTTAGGGTTAGGGTTAGGGTTAGGGTTAGGGTTAGGGTTAGGGTTAGGGTTAGGGTTAGGGTTAGGGTTAGGGTTAGGGTTAGGGTTAGGGTTAGGGTTAGGGTTAGGGTTAGGGTTAGGGTTAGGGTTAGGGTTAGGGTTAGGGTTAGGGTTAGGGTTAGGGTTAGGGTTAGGGTTAGGGTTAGGGTTAGGGTTAGGGTTAGGGTTAGGGTTAGGGTTAGGGTTAGGGTTAGGGTTAGGGTTAGGGTTAGGGTTAGGGTTAGGGTTAGGGTTAGGGTTAGGGTTAGGGTTAGGGTTAGGGTTAGGGTTAGGGTTAGGGTTAGGGTTAGGGTTAGGGTTAGGGTTAGGGTTAGGGTTAGGGTTAGGGTTAGGGTTAGGGTTAGGGTTAGGGTTAGGGTTAGGGTTAGGGTTAGGGTTAGGGTTAGGGTTAGGGTTAGGGTTAGGGTTAGGGTTAGGGTTAGGGTTAGGGTTAGGGTTAGGGTTAGGGTTAGGGTTAGGGTTAGGGTTAGGGTTAGGGTTAGGGTTAGGGTTAGGGTTAGGGTTAGGGTTAGGGTTAGGGTTAGGGTTAGGGTTAGGGTTAGGGTTAGGGTTAGGGTTAGGGTTAGGGTTAGGGTTAGGGTTAGGGTTAGGGTTAGGGTTAGGGTTAGGGTTAGGGTTAGGGTTAGGGTTAGGGTTAGGGTTAGGGTTAGGGTTAGGGTTAGGGTTAGGGTTAGGGTTAGGGTTAGGGTTAGGGTTAGGGTAGGGTTAGGGTTAGGGTTAGGGTTAGGGTTAGGGTTAGGGTTAGGGTTAGGGTTAGGGTTAGGGTTAGGGTTAGGGTTAGGGTTAGGGTTAGGGTTAGGGTTAGGGTTAGGGTTAGGGTTAGGGTTAGGGTTAGGGTTAGGGTTAGGGTTAGGGTTAGGGTTAGGGTTAGGGTTAGGGTTAGGGTTAGGGTTAGGGTTAGGGTTAGGGTTAGGGTTAGGGTTAGGGTTAGGGTTAGGGTTAGGGTTAGGGTTAGGGTTAGGGTTAGGGTTAGGGTTAGGGTTAGGGTTAGGGTTAGGGTTAGGGTTAGGGTTAGGGTTAGGGTTAGGGTTAGGGTTAGGGTTAGGGTTAGGGTTAGGGTTAGGGTTAGGGTTAGGGTTAGGGTTAGGGTTAGGGTTAGGGTTAGGGTTAGGGTTAGGGTTAGGGTTAGGGTTAGGGTTAGGGTTAGGGTTAGGGTTAGGGTTAGGGTTAGGGTTAGGGTTAGGGTTAGGGTTAGGGTTAGGGTTAGGGTTAGGGTTAGGGTTAGGGTTAGGGTTAGGGTTAGGGTTAGGGTTAGGGTTAGGGTTAGGGTTAGGGTTAGGGTTAGGGTTAGGGTTAGGGTTAGGGTTAGGGTTAGGGTTAGGGTTAGGGTTAGGGTTAGGGTTAGGGTTAGGGTTAGGGTTAGGGTTAGGGTTAGGGTTAGGGTTAGGGTTAGGGTTAGGGTTAGGGTTAGGGTTAGGGTTAGGGTTAGGGTTAGGGTTAGGGTTAGGGTTAGGGTTAGGGTTAGGGTTAGGGTTAGGGTTAGGGTTAGGGTTAGGGTTAGGGTTAGGGTTAGGGTTAGGGTTAGGGTTAGGGTTAGGGTTAGGGTTAGGGTTAGGGTTAGGGTTAGGGTTAGGGTTAGGGTTAGGGTTAGGGTTAGGGTTAGGGTTAGGGTTAGGGTTAGGGTTAGGGTTAGGGTTAGGGTTAGGGTTAGGGTTAGGGTTAGGGTTAGGGTTAGGGTTAGGGTTAGGGTTAGGGTTAGGGTTAGGGTTAGGGTTAGGGTTAGGGTTAGGGTTAGGGTTAGGGTTAGGGTTAGGGTTAGGGTTAGGGTTAGGGTTAGGGTTAGGGTTAGGGTTAGGGTTAGGGTTAGGGTTAGGGTTAGGGTTAGGGTTAGGGTTAGGGTTAGGGTTAGGGTTAGGGTTAGGGTTAGGGTTAGGGTTAGGGTTAGGGTTAGGGTTAGGGTTAGGGTTAGGGTTAGGGTTAGGGTTAGGGTTAGGGTTAGGGTTAGGGTTAGGGTTAGGGTTAGGGTTAGGGTTAGGGTTAGGGTTAGGGTTAGGGTTAGGGTTAGGGTTAGGGTTAGGGTTAGGGTTAGGGTTAGGGTTAGGGTTAGGGTTAGGTTAGGGTTAGGGTTAGGGTTAGGGTTAGGGTTAGGGTTAGGGTTAGGGTTAGGGTTAGGGTTAGGGTTAGGGTTAGGGTTAGGGTTAGGGTTAGGGTTAGGGTTAGGGTTAGGGTTAGGGTTAGGGTTAGGGTTAGGGTTAGGGTTAGGGTTAGGGTTAGGGTTAGGGTTAGGGTTAGGGTTAGGGTTAGGGTTAGGGTTAGGGTTAGGGTTAGGGTTAGGGTTAGGGTTAGGGTTAGGGTTAGGGTTAGGGTTAGGGTTAGGGTTAGGGTTAGGGTTAGGGTTAGGGTTAGGGTTAGGGTTAGGGTTAGGGTTAGGGTTAGGGTTAGGGTTAGGGTTAGGGTTAGGGTTAGGGTTAGGGTTAGGGTTAGGGTTAGGGTTAGGGTTAGGGTTAGGGTTAGGGTTAGGGTTAGGGTTAGGGTTAGGGTTAGGGTTAGGGTTAGGGTTAGGGTTAGGGTTAGGGTTAGGGTTAGGGTTAGGGTTAGGGTTAGGGTTAGGGTTAGGGTTAGGGTTAGGGTTAGGGTTAGGGTTAGGGTTAGGGTTAGGGTTAGGGTTAGGGTTAGGGTTAGGGTTAGGGTTAGGGTTAGGGTTAGGGTTAGGGTTAGGGTTAGGGTTAGGGTTAGGGTTAGGGTTAGGGTTAGGGTTAGGGTTAGGGTTAGGGTTAGGGTTAGGGTTAGGGTTAGGGTTAGGGTTAGGGTTAGGGTTAGGGTTAGGGTTAGGGTTAGGGTTAGGGTTAGGGTTAGGGTTAGGGTTAGGGTTAGGGTTAGGGTTAGGGTTAGGGTTAGGGTTAGGGTTAGGGTTAGGGTTAGGGTTAGGGTTAGGGTTAGGGTTAGGGTTAGGGTTAGGGTTAGGGTTAGGGTTAGGGTTAGGGTTAGGGTTAGGGTTAGGGTTAGGGTTAGGGTTAGGGTTAGGGTTAGGGTTAGGGTTAGGGTTAGGGTTAGGGTTAGGGTTAGGGTTAGGGTTAGGGTTAGGGTTAGGGTTAGGGTTAGGGTTAGGGTTAGGGTTAGGGTTAGGGTTAGGGTTAGGGTTAGGGTTAGGGTTAGGGTTAGGGTTAGGGTTAGGGTTAGGGTTAGGGTTAGGGTTAGGGTTAGGGTTAGGGTTAGGGTTAGGGTTAGGGTTAGGGTTAGGGTTAGGGTTAGGGTTAGGGTTAGGGTTAGGGTTAGGGTTAGGGTTAGGGTTAGGGTTAGGGTTAGGGTTAGGGTTAGGGTTAGGGTTAGGGTTAGGGTTAGGGTTAGGGTTAGGGTTAGGGTTAGGGTTAGGGTTAGGGTTAGGGTTAGGGTTAGGGTTAGGGTTAGGGTTAGGGTTAGGGTTAGGGTTAGGGTTAGGGTTAGGGTTAGGGTTAGGGTTAGGGTTAGGGTTAGGGTTAGGGTTAGGGTTAGGGTTAGGGTTAGGGTTAGGGTTAGGGTTAGGGTTAGGGTTAGGGTTAGGGTTAGGGTTAGGGTTAGGGTTAGGGTTAGGGTTAGGGTTAGGGTTAGGGTTAGGGTTAGGGTTAGGGTTAGGGTTAGGGTTAGGGTTAGGGTTAGGGTTAGGGTTAGGGTTAGGGTTAGGGTTAGGGTTAGGGTTAGGGTTAGGGTTAGGGTTAGGGTTAGGGTTAGGGTTAGGGTTAGGGTTAGGGTTAGGGTTAGGGTTAGGGTTAGGGTTAGGGTTAGGGTTAGGGTTAGGGTTAGGGTTAGGGTTAGGGTTAGGGTTAGGGTTAGGGTTAGGGTTAGGGTTAGGGTTAGGGTTAGGGTTAGGGTTAGGGTTAGGGTTAGGGTTAGGGTTAGGGTTAGGGTTAGGGTTAGGGTTAGGGTTAGGGTTAGGGTTAGGGTTAGGGTTAGGGTTAGGGTTAGGGTTAGGGTTAGGGTTAGGGTTAGGGTTAGGGTTAGGGTTAGGGTTAGGGTTAGGGTTAGGGTTAGGGTTAGGGTTAGGGTTAGGGTTAGGGTTAGGGTTAGGGTTAGGGTTAGGGTTAGGGTTAGGGTTAGGGTTAGGGTTAGGGTTAGGGTTAGGGTTAGGGTTAGGGTTAGGGTTAGGGTTAGGGTTAGGGTTAGGGTTAGGGTTAGGGTTAGGGTTAGGGTTAGGGTTAGGGTTAGGGTTAGGGTTAGGGTTAGGGTTAGGGTTAGGGTTAGGGTTAGGGTTAGGGTTAGGGTTAGGGTTAGGGTTAGGGTTAGGGTTAGGGTTAGGGTTAGGGTTAGGGTTAGGGTTAGGGTTAGGGTTAGGGTTAGGGTTAGGGTTAGGGTTAGGGTTAGGGTTAGGGTTAGGGTTAGGGTTAGGGTTAGGGTTAGGGTTAGGGTTAGGGTTAGGGTTAGGGTTAGGGTTAGGGTTAGGGTTAGGGTTAGGGTTAGGGTTAGGGTTAGGGTTAGGGTTAGGGTTAGGGTTAGGGTTAGGGTTAGGGTTAGGGTTAGGGTTAGGGTTAGGGTTAGGGTTAGGGTTAGGGTTAGGGTTAGGGTTAGGGTTAGGGTTAGGGTTAGGGTTAGGGTTAGGGTTAGGGTTAGGGTTAGGGTTAGGGTTAGGGTTAGGGTTAGGGTTAGGGTTAGGGTTAGGGTTAGGGTTAGGGTTAGGGTTAGGGTTAGGGTTAGGGTTAGGGTTAGGGTTAGGGTTAGGGTTAGGGTTAGGGTTAGGGTTAGGGTTAGGGTTAGGGTTAGGGTTAGGGTTAGGGTTAGGGTAGGGTTAGGGTTAGGGTTAGGGTTAGGGTTAGGGTTAGGGTTAGGGTTAGGGTTAGGGTTAGGGTTAGGGTTAGGGTTAGGGTTAGGGTTAGGGTTAGGGTTAGGGTTAGGGTTAGGGTTAGGGTTAGGGTTAGGGTTAGGGTTAGGGTTAGGGTTAGGGTTAGGGTTAGGGTTAGGGTTAGGGTTAGGGTTAGGGTTAGGGTTAGGGTTAGGGTTAGGGTTAGGGTTAGGGTTAGGGTTAGGGTTAGGGTTAGGGTTAGGGTTAGGGTTAGGGTTAGGGTTAGGGTTAGGGTTAGGGTTAGGGTTAGGGTTAGGGTTAGGGTTAGGGTTAGGGTTAGGGTTAGGGTTAGGGTTAGGGTTAGGGTTAGGGTTAGGGTTAGGGTTAGGGTTAGGGTTAGGGTTAGGGTTAGGGTTAGGGTTAGGGTTAGGGTTAGGGTTAGGGTTAGGGTTAGGGTTAGGGTTAGGGTTAGGGTTAGGGTTAGGGTTAGGGTTAGGGTTAGGGTTAGGGTTAGGGTTAGGGTTAGGGTTAGGGTTAGGGTTAGGGTTAGGGTTAGGGTTAGGGTTAGGGTTAGGGTTAGGGTTAGGGTTAGGGTTAGGGTTAGGGTTAGGGTTAGGGTTAGGGTTAGGGTTAGGGTTAGGGTTAGGGTTAGGGTTAGGGTTAGGGTTAGGGTTAGGGTTAGGGTTAGGGTTAGGGTTAGGGTTAGGGTTAGGGTTAGGGTTAGGGTTAGGGTTAGGGTTAGGGTTAGGGTTAGGGTTAGGGTTAGGGTTAGGGTTAGGGTTAGGGTTAGGGTTAGGGTTAGGGTTAGGGTTAGGGTTAGGGTTAGGGTTAGGGTTAGGGTTAGGGTTAGGGTTAGGGTTAGGGTTAGGGTTAGGGTTAGGGTTAGGGTTAGGGTTAGGGTTAGGGTTAGGGTTAGGGTTAGGGTTAGGGTTAGGGTTAGGGTTAGGGTTAGGGTTAGGGTTAGGGTTAGGGTTAGGGTTAGGGTTAGGGTTAGGGTTAGGGTTAGGGTTAGGGTTAGGGTTAGGGTTAGGGTTAGGGTTAGGGTTAGGGTTAGGGTTAGGGTTAGGGTTAGGGTTAGGGTTAGGGTTAGGGTTAGGGTTAGGGTTAGGGTTAGGGTTAGGGTTAGGGTTAGGGTTAGGGTTAGGGTTAGGGTTAGGGTTAGGGTTAGGGTTAGGGTTAGGGTTAGGGTTAGGGTTAGGGTTAGGGTTAGGGTTAGGGTTAGGGTTAGGGTTAGGGTTAGGGTTAGGGTTAGGGTTAGGGTTAGGGTTAGGGTTAGGGTTAGGGTTAGGGTTAGGGTTAGGGTTAGGGTTAGGGTTAGGGTTAGGGTTAGGGTTAGGGTTAGGGTTAGGGTTAGGGTTAGGGTTAGGGTTAGGGTTAGGGTTAGGGTTAGGGTTAGGGTTAGGGTTAGGGTTAGGGTTAGGGTTAGGGTTAGGGTTAGGGTTAGGGTTAGGGTTAGGGTTAGGGTTAGGGTTAGGGTTAGGGTTAGGGTTAGGGTTAGGGTTAGGGTTAGGGTTAGGGTTAGGGTTAGGGTTAGGGTTAGGGTTAGGGTTAGGGTTAGGGTTAGGGTTAGGGTTAGGGTTAGGGTTAGGGTTAGGGTTAGGGTTAGGGTTAGGGTTAGGGTTAGGGTTAGGGTTAGGGTTAGGGTTAGGGTTAGGGTTAGGGTTAGGGTTAGGGTTAGGGTTAGGGTTAGGGTTAGGGTTAGGGTTAGGGTTAGGGTTAGGGTTAGGGTTAGGGTTAGGGTTAGGGTTAGGGTTAGGGTTAGGGTTAGGGTTAGGGTTAGGGTTAGGGTTAGGGTTAGGGTTAGGGTTAGGGTTAGGGTTAGGGTTAGGGTTAGGGTTAGGGTTAGGGTTAGGGTTAGGGTTAGGGTTAGGGTTAGGGTTAGGGTTAGGGTTAGGGTTAGGGTTAGGGTTAGGGTTAGGGTTAGGGTTAGGGTTAGGGTTAGGGTTAGGGTTAGGGTTAGGGTTAGGGTTAGGGTTAGGGTTAGGGTTAGGGTTAGGGTTAGGGTTAGGGTTAGGGTTAGGGTTAGGGTTAGGGTTAGGGTTAGGGTTAGGGTTAGGGTTAGGGTTAGGGTTAGGGTTAGGGTTAGGGTTAGGGTTAGGGTTAGGGTTAGGGTTAGGGTTAGGGTTAGGGTTAGGGTTAGGGTTAGGGTTAGGGTTAGGGTTAGGGTTAGGGTTAGGGTTAGGGTTAGGGTTAGGGTTAGGGTTAGGGTTAGGGTTAGGGTTAGGGTTAGGGTTAGGGTTAGGGTTAGGGTTAGGGTTAGGGTTAGGGTTAGGGTTAGGGTTAGGGTTAGGGTTAGGGTTAGGGTTAGGGTTAGGGTTAGGGTTAGGGTTAGGGTTAGGGTTAGGGTTAGGGTTAGGGTTAGGGTTAGGGTTAGGGTTAGGGTTAGGGTTAGGGTTAGGGTTAGGGTTAGGGTTAGGGTTAGGGTTAGGGTTAGGGTTAGGGTTAGGGTTAGGGTTAGGGTTAGGGTTAGGGTTAGGGTTAGGGTTAGGGTTAGGGTTAGGGTTAGGGTTAGGGTTAGGGTTAGGGTTAGGGTTAGGGTTAGGGTTAGGGTTAGGGTTAGGGTTAGGGTTAGGGTTAGGGTTAGGGTTAGGGTTAGGGTTAGGGTTAGGGTTAGGGTTAGGGTTAGGGTTAGGGTTAGGGTTAGGGTTAGGGTTAGGGTTAGGGTTAGGGTTAGGGTTAGGGTTAGGGTTAGGGTTAGGGTTAGGGTTAGGGTTAGGGTTAGGGTTAGGGTTAGGGTTAGGGTTAGGGTTAGGGTTAGGGTTAGGGTTAGGGTTAGGGTTAGGGTTAGGGTTAGGGTTAGGGTTAGGGTTAGGGTTAGGGTTAGGGTTAGGGTTAGGGTTAGGGTTAGGGTTAGGGTTAGGGTTAGGGTTAGGGTTAGGGTTAGGGTTAGGGTTAGGGTTAGGGTTAGGGTTAGGGTTAGGGTTAGGGTTAGGGTTAGGGTTAGGGTTAGGGTTAGGGTTAGGGTTAGGGTTAGGGTTAGGGTTAGGGTTAGGGTTAGGGTTAGGGTTAGGGTTAGGGTTAGGGTTAGGGTTAGGGTTAGGGTTAGGGTTAGGGTTAGGGTTAGGGTTAGGGTTAGGGTTAGGGTTAGGGTTAGGGTTAGGGTTAGGGTTAGGGTTAGGGTTAGGGTTAGGGTTAGGGTTAGGGTTAGGGTTAGGGTTAGGGTTAGGGTTAGGGTTAGGGTTAGGGTTAGGGTTAGGGTTAGGGTTAGGGTTAGGGTTAGGGTTAGGGTTAGGGTTAGGGTTAGGGTTAGGGTTAGGGTTAGGGTTAGGGTTAGGGTTAGGGTTAGGGTTAGGGTTAGGGTTAGGGTTAGGGTTAGGGTTAGGGTTAGGGTTAGGGTTAGGGTTAGGGTTAGGGTTAGGGTTAGGGTTAGGGTTAGGGTTAGGGTTAGGGTTAGGGTTAGGGTTAGGGTTAGGGTTAGGGTTAGGGTTAGGGTTAGGGTTAGGGTTAGGGTTAGGGTTAGGGTTAGGGTTAGGGTTAGGGTTAGGGTTAGGGTTAGGGTTAGGGTTAGGGTTAGGGTTAGGGTTAGGGTTAGGGTTAGGGTTAGGGTTAGGGTTAGGGTTAGGGTTAGGGTTAGGGTTAGGGTTAGGGTTAGGGTTAGGGTTAGGGTTAGGGTTAGGGTTAGGGTTAGGGTTAGGGTTAGGGTTAGGGTTAGGGTTAGGGTTAGGGTTAGGGTTAGGGTTAGGGTTAGGGTTAGGGTTAGGGTTAGGGTTAGGGTTAGGGTTAGGGTTAGGGTTAGGGTTAGGGTTAGGGTTAGGGTTAGGGTTAGGGTTAGGGTTAGGGTTAGGGTTAGGGTTAGGGTTAGGGTTAGGGTTAGGGTTAGGGTTAGGGTTAGGGTTAGGGTTAGGGTTAGGGTTAGGGTTAGGGTTAGGGTTAGGGTTAGGGTTAGGGTTAGGGTTAGGGTTAGGGTTAGGGTTAGGGTTAGGGTTAGGGTTAGGGTTAGGGTTAGGGTTAGGGTTAGGGTTAGGGTTAGGGTTAGGGTTAGGGTTAGGGTTAGGGTTAGGGTTAGGGTTAGGGTTAGGGTTAGGGTTAGGGTTAGGGTTAGGGTTAGGGTTAGGGTTAGGGTTAGGGTTAGGGTTAGGGTTAGGGTTAGGGTTAGGGTTAGGGTTAGGGTTAGGGTTAGGGTTAGGGTTAGGGTTAGGGTTAGGGTTAGGGTTAGGGTTAGGGTTAGGGTTAGGGTTAGGGTTAGGGTTAGGGTTAGGGTTAGGGTTAGGGTTAGGGTTAGGGTTAGGGTTAGGGTTAGGGTTAGGGTTAGGGTTAGGGTTAGGGTTAGGGTTAGGGTTAGGGTTAGGGTTAGGGTTAGGGTTAGGGTTAGGGTTAGGGTTAGGGTTAGGGTTAGGGTTAGGGTTAGGGTTAGGGTTAGGGTTAGGGTTAGGGTTTAGGGTTAGGGTTAGGGTTAGGGTTAGGGTTAGGGTTAGGGTTAGGGTTAGGGTTAGGGTTAGGGTTAGGGTTAGGGTTAGGGTTAGGGTTAGGGTTAGGGTTAGGGTTAGGGTTAGGGTTAGGGTTAGGGTTAGGGTTAGGGTTAGGGTTAGGGTTAGGGTTAGGGTTAGGGTTAGGGTTAGGGTTAGGGTTAGGGTTAGGGTTAGGGTTAGGGTTAGGGTTAGGGTTAGGGTTAGGGTTAGGGTTAGGGTTAGGGTTAGGGTTAGGGTTAGGGTTAGGGTTAGGGTTAGGGTTAGGGTTAGGGTTAGGGTTAGGGTTAGGGTTAGGGTTAGGGTTAGGGTTAGGGTTAGGGTTAGGGTTAGGGTTAGGGTTAGGGTTAGGGTTAGGGTTAGGGTTAGGGTTAGGGTTAGGGTTAGGGTTAGGGTTAGGGTTAGGGTTAGGGTTAGGGTTAGGGTTAGGGTTAGGGTTAGGGTTAGGGTTAGGGTTAGGGTTAGGGTTAGGGTTAGGGTTAGGGTTAGGGTTAGGGTTAGGGTTAGGGTTAGGGTTAGGGTTAGGGTTAGGGTTAGGGTTAGGGTTAGGGTTAGGGTTAGGGTTAGGGTTAGGGTTAGGGTTAGGTTAGGGTTAGGGTTAGGGTTAGGGTTAGGGTTAGGGTTAGGGTTAGGGTTAGGGTTAGGGTTAGGGTTAGGGTTAGGGTTAGGGTTAGGGTTAGGGTTAGGGTTAGGGTTAGGGTTAGGGTTAGGGTTAGGGTTAGGGTTAGGGTTAGGGTTAGGGTTAGGGTTAGGGTTAGGGTTAGGGTTAGGGTTAGGGTTAGGGTTAGGGTTAGGGTTAGGGTTAGGGTTAGGGTTAGGGTTAGGGTTAGGGTTAGGGTTAGGGTTAGGGTTAGGGTTAGGGTTAGGGTTAGGGTTAGGGTTAGGGTTAGGGTTAGGGTTAGGGTTAGGGTTAGGGTTAGGGTTAGGGTTAGGGTTAGGGTTAGGGTTAGGGTTAGGGTTAGGGTTAGGGTTAGGGTTAGGGTTAGGGTTAGGGTTAGGGTTAGGGTTAGGGTTAGGGTTAGGGTTAGGGTTAGGGTTAGGGTTAGGGTTAGGGTTAGGGTTAGGGTTAGGGTTAGGGTTAGGGTTAGGGTTAGGGTTAGGGTTAGGGTTAGGGTTAGGGTTAGGGTTAGGGTTAGGGTTAGGGTTAGGGTTAGGGTTAGGGTTAGGGTTAGGGTTAGGGTTAGGGTTAGGGTTAGGGTTAGGGTTAGGGTTAGGGTTAGGGTTAGGGTTAGGGTTAGGGTTAGGGTTAGGGTTAGGGTTAGGGTTAGGGTTAGGGTTAGGGTTAGGGTTAGGGTTAGGGTTAGGGTTAGGGTTAGGGTTAGGGTTAGGGTTAGGGTTAGGGTTAGGGTTAGGGTTAGGGTTAGGGTTAGGGTTAGGGTTAGGGTTAGGTTAGGGTTAGGGTTAGGGTTAGGGTTAGGGTTAGGGTTAGGGTAGGGTTAGGGTTAGGGTTAGGGTTAGGGTTAGGGTTAGGGTTAGGGTTAGGGTTAGGGTTAGGGTTAGGGTTAGGGTTAGGGTTAGGGTTAGGGTTAGGGTTAGGGTTAGGGTTAGGGTTAGGGTTAGGGTTAGGGTTAGGGTTAGGGTTAGGGTTAGGGTTAGGGTTAGGGTTAGGGTTAGGGTTAGGGTTAGGGTTAGGGTTAGGGTTAGGGTTAGGGTTAGGGTTAGGGTTAGGGTTAGGGTTAGGGTTAGGGTTAGGGTTAGGGTTAGGGTTAGGGTTAGGGTTAGGGTTAGGGTTAGGGTTAGGGTTAGGGTTAGGGTTAGGGTTAGGGTTAGGGTTAGGGTTAGGGTTAGGGTTAGGGTTAGGGTTAGGGTTAGGGTTAGGGTTAGGGTTAGGGTTAGGGTTAGGGTTAGGGTTAGGGTTAGGGTTAGGGTTAGGGTTAGGGTTAGGGTTAGGGTTAGGGTTAGGGTTAGGGTTAGGGTTAGGGTTAGGGTTAGGGTTAGGGTTAGGGTTAGGGTTAGGGTTAGGGTTAGGGTTAGGGTTAGGGTTAGGGTTAGGGTTAGGGTTAGGGTTAGGGTTAGGGTTAGGGTTAGGGTTAGGGTTAGGGTTAGGGTTAGGGTTAGGGTTAGGGTTAGGGTTAGGGTTAGGGTTAGGGTTAGGGTTAGGGTTAGGGTTAGGGTTAGGGTTAGGGTTTAGGGGTTAGGGTTAGGGTTAGGGTTAGGGTTAGGGTTAGGGTTAGGGTTAGGGTTAGGGTAGGGTTAGGGTTAGGGTTAGGGTTAGGGTTAGGGTTAGGGTTAGGGTTAGGGTTAGGGTTAGGGTTAGGGTTAGGGTTAGGGTTAGGGTTAGGGTTAGGGTTAGGGTTAGGGTTTGGGTTAGGGTTAGGGTTAGGGTTAGGGTTAGGGTTAGGGTTAGGGTTAGGGTTAGGGTTAGGGTTAGGGTTAGGGTTAGGGTTAGGGTTAGGGTTAGGGTTCTGTTAGGGTTAGGGTTAGGGTTAGGGTTAGGGTTAGGGTTTAGGGTTAGGGTTAGGGTTAGGGTTAGGGTTAGGGTTAGGGTTAGGGTTAGGGTTAGGGTTAGGGTTAGGGTTAGGGTTAGGGTTAGGGTTAGGGTTAGGGTTAGGGTTAGGGTTAGGGTTAGGGTTAGGGTTAGGGTTAGGGTTAGGGTTAGGGTTAGGGTTAGGGTTAGGGTTAGGGTTAGGGTTAGGGTTAGGGTTAGGGTTAGGGTTAGGGTTAGGGTTAGGGTTAGGGTTAGGGTTAGGGTTAGGGTTAGGGTTAGGGTTAGGGTTAGGGTTAGGGTTAGGGTTAGGGTTAGGGTTAGGGTTAGGGTTAGGGTTAGGGTTAGGGTTAGGGTTAGGGTTAGGGTTAGGGTTAGGGTTAGGGTTAGGGTTAGGGTTAGGGTTAGGGTTAGGGTTAGGGTTAGGGTTAGGGTTAGGGTTAGGGTTAGGGTTAGGGTTAGGGTTAGGGTTAGGGTTAGGGTTAGTGTTAGGGTTAGGGTTAGGGTTAGGGTTAGGGTTAGGGTTAGGGTTAGGGTTAGGGTTAGGGTTAGGGTTAGGGTTAGGGTTAGGGTTAGGGTTAGGGTTAGGGTTAGGGTTAGGGTTAGGGTTAGGGTTAGGGTTAGGGTTAGGGTTAGGGTTAGGGTTAGGGTTAGGGTTAGGGTTAGGGTAGGGTTAGGGTTAGGGTTAGGGTTAGGGTTAGGGTTAGGGTTAGGGTTAGGGTTAGGGTTAGGGTTAGGGTTAGGGTTAGGGTTAGGGTTAGGGTTAGGGTTAGGGTTAGGGTTAGGGTTAGGGTTAGGGTTAGGGTTAGGGTTAGGGTTAGGGTTAGGGTTAGGGTTAGGGTTAGGGTTAGGGTTAGGGTTAGGGTTAGGGTTAGGGTTAGGGTTAGGGTTAGGGTTAGGGTTAGGGTTAGGGTTAGGGTTAGGGTTAGGGTTAGGGTTAGGGTTAGGGTTAGGGTTAGGGTTAGGGTTAGGGTTAGGGTTAGGGTTAGGGTTAGGGTTAGGGTTAGGGTTAGGGTTAGGGTTAGGGTTAGGGTTAGGGTTAGGGTTAGGGTTAGGGTTAGGGTTAGGGTTAGGGTTAGGGTTAGGGTTAGGGTTAGGGTTAGGGTTAGGGTTAGGGTTAGGGTTAGGGTTAGGGTTAGGGTTAGGGTTAGGGTTAGGGTTAGGGTTAGGGTTAGGGTTAGGGTTAGGGTTAGGGTTAGGGTTAGGGTTAGGGTTAGGGTTAGGGTTAGGGTTAGGGTTAGGGTTAGGGTTAGGGTTAGGGTTAGGGTTAGGGTTAGGGTTAGGGTTAGGGTTAGGGTTAGGGTTAGGGTTAGGGTTAGGGTTAGGGTTAGGGTTAGGGTTAGGGTTAGGGTTAGGGTTAGGGTTAGGGTTAGGGTTAGGGTTAGGGTTAGGGTTAGGGTTAGGGTTAGGGTTAGGGTTAGGGTTAGGGTTAGGGTTAGGGTTAGGGTTAGGGTTAGGGTTAGGGTTAGGGTTAGGGTTAGGGTTAGGGTTAGGGTTAGGGTTAGGGTTAGGGTTAGGGTTAGGGTTAGGGTTAGGGTTAGGGTTAGGGTTAGGGTTAGGGTTAGGGTTAGGGTTAGGGTTAGGGTTAGGGTTAGGGTTAGGGTTAGGGTTAGGGTTAGGGTTAGGGTTAGGGTTAGGGTTAGGGTTAGGGTTAGGGTTAGGGTTAGGGTTAGGGTTAGGGTTAGGGTTAGGGTTAGGGTTAGGGTTAGGGTTAGGGTTAGGGTTAGGGTTAGGGTTAGGGTTAGGGTTAGGGTTAGGGTTAGGGTTAGGGTTAGGGTTAGGGTTAGGGTTAGGGTTAGGGTTAGGGTTAGGGTTAGGGTTAGGGTTAGGGTTAGGGTTAGGGTTAGGGTTAGGGTTAGGGTTAGGGTTAGGGTTAGGGTTAGGGTTAGGGTTAGGGTTAGGGTTAGGGTTAGGGTTAGGGTTAGGGTTAGGGTTAGGGTTAGGGTTAGGGTTAGGGTTAGGGTTAGGGTTAGGGTTAGGGTTAGGGTTAGGGTTAGGGTTAGGGTTAGGGTTAGGGTTAGGGTTAGGGTTAGGGTTAGGGTTAGGGTTAGGGTTAGGGTTAGGGTTAGGGTTAGGGTTAGGGTTAGGGTTAGGGTTAGGGTTAGGGTTAGGGTTAGGGTTAGGGTTAGGGTTAGGGTTAGGGTTAGGGTTAGGGTTAGGGTTAGGGTAGGGTTAGGGTTAGGGTTAGGGTTAGGGTTAGGGTTAGGGTTAGGGTTAGGGTTAGGGTTAGGGTTAGGGTTAGGGTTAGGGTTAGGGTTAGGGTTAGGGTTAGGGTTAGGGTTAGGGTTAGGGTTAGGGTTAGGGTTAGGGTTAGGGTTAGGGTTAGGGTTAGGGTTAGGGTTAGGGTTAGGGTTAGGGTTAGGGTTAGGGTTAGGGTTAGGGTTAGGGTTAGGGTTAGGGTTAGGGTTAGGGTTAGGGTTAGGGTTAGGGTTAGGGTTAGGGTTAGGGTTAGGGTTAGGGTTAGGGTTAGGGTTAGGGTTAGGGTTAGGGTTAGGGTTAGGGTTAGGGTTAGGGTTAGGGTTAGGGTTAGGGTTAGGGTTAGGGTTAGGGTTAGGGTTAGGGTTAGGGTTAGGGTTAGGGTTAGGGTTAGGGTTAGGGTTAGGGTTAGGGTTAGGGTTAGGGTTAGGGTTAGGGTTAGGGTTAGGGTTAGGGTTAGGGTTAGGGTTAGGGTTAGGGTTAGGGTTAGGGTTAGGGTTAGGGTTAGGGTTAGGGTTAGGGTTAGGGTTAGGGTTAGGGTTAGGGTTAGGGTTAGGGTTAGGGTTAGGGTTAGGGTTAGGGTTAGGGTTAGGGTTAGGGTTAGGGTTAGGGTTAGGGTTAGGGTTAGGGTTAGGGTTAGGGTTAGGGTTAGGGTTAGGGTTAGGGTTAGGGTTAGGGTAGGGTTAGGGTTAGGGTTAGGGTTAGGGTTAGGGTTAGGGTTAGGGTTAGGGTTAGGGTTAGGGTTAGGGTTAGGGTTAGGGTTAGGGTTAGGGTTAGGGTTAGGGTTAGGGTTAGGGTTAGGGTTAGGGTTAGGGTTAGGGTTAGGGTTAGGGTTAGGGTTAGGGTTAGGGTTAGGGTTAGGGTTAGGGTTAGGGTTAGGGTTAGGGTTAGGGTTAGGGTTAGGGTTAGGGTTAGGGTTAGGGTTAGGGTTAGGGTTAGGGTTAGGGTTAGGGTTAGGGTTAGGGTTGGGTTTAGGGTTAGGGTTAGGGTTAGGGTTAGGGTTAGGGTTAGGGTTAGGGTTAGGGTTAGGGTTAGGGTTAGGGTTAGGGTTAGGGTTAGGGTTAGGGTTAGGGTTAGGGTTAGGGTTAGGGTTAGGGTTAGGGTTAGGGTTAGGGTTAGGGTTAGGGTTAGGGTTAGGGTTAGGGTTAGGGTTAGGGTTAGGGTTAGGGTTAGGGTTAGGGTTAGGGTTAGGGTTAGGGTTAGGGTTAGGGTTAGGGTTAGGGTTAGGGTTAGGGTTAGGGTTAGGGTTAGGGTTAGGGTTAGGGTTAGGGTTAGGGTTAGGGTTAGGGTTAGGGTTAGGGTTAGGGTTAGGGTTAGGGTTAGGGTTAGGGTTAGGGTTAGGGTTAGGGTTAGGGTTAGGGTTAGGGTTAGGGTTAGGGTTAGGGTTAGGGTTAGGGTTAGGGTTAGGGTTAGGGTTAGGGTTAGGGTTAGGGTTAGGGTTAGGGTTAGGGTTAGGGTTAGGGTTAGGGTTAGGGTTAGGGTTAGGGTTAGGGTTAGGGTTAGGGTTAGGTTAGGGTTAGGGTTAGGGTTAGGGTTAGGGTTAGGGTTAGGGTTAGGGTTAGGGTTAGGGTTAGGGTTAGGGTTAGGGTTAGGGTTAGGGTTAGGGTTAGGGTTAGGGTTAGGGTTAGGGTTAGGGTTAGGGTTAGGGTTAGGGTTAGGGTTAGGGTTAGGGTTAGGGTTAGGGTTAGGGTTAGGGTTAGGGTTAGGGTTAGGGTTAGGGTTAGGGTTAGGGTTAGGGTTAGGGTTTAGGGTTAGGGTTAGGGTTAGGGTAGGGTTAGGGTTAGGGTTAGGGTTAGGGTTAGGGTTAGGGTTAGGGTTAGGGTTAGGGTTAGGGTTAGGGTTAGGGTTAGGGTTAGGGTTAGGGTTAGGGTTAGGGTTAGGGTTAGGGTTAAGGTTAGGGTTAGGGTTAGGGTTAGGGTTAGGGTGTTTAGGGTTAGGGTTAGGGTTAGGGTTAGGGTTAGGGTTAGGGTTAGGGTTAGGGTTAGGGTTAGGGTTAGGGTTAGGGTTAGGGTTAGGGTTAGGGTTAGGGTTAGGGTTAGGGTTAGGGTTAGGGTTAGGGTTAGGGTTAGGGTTAGGGTTAGGGTTAGGGTTAGGGTTAGGGTTAGGGTTAGGGTTAGGGTTAGGGTTAGGGTTAGGGTTAGGGTTAGGGTTAGGGTTAGGGTTAGGGTTAGGGTTAGGGTTAGGGTTAGGGTTAGGGTTAGGGTTGGACCTGGGTTAGGGTTAGGGTTAGGGTTAGGGTTAGGGTTAGGGTTAGGGTTAGGGTTAGGGTTAGGGTTAGGGTTAGGGTTAGGGTTAGGGTTAGGGTTAGGGTTAGGGTTAGGGTTAGGGTTAGGGTTAGGGTTAGGGTTAGGGTTAGGGTTAGGGTTAGGGTTAGGGTTAGGGTTAGGGTTAGGGTTAGGGTTAGGGTTAGGGTTAGGGTTAGTGGGTTAGGGTTAGGGTTAGGTTAG